>NW_017804331.1:1056025-1059830 GCF_001625305.1 Branchiostoma belcheri
AAAAGGACTGGGTTAAAAATTTAAACATTGAATTTTGAACTTTTAATCAAACCACTGCAATGATAGATGGGAAAACTGTAACAACTAGGAAGAAAAGGACTTTCCTCAACTGTTGGGGGGCAAAACATGAGCATTTTTCAGTTGATTCAGGACCAGAATCAAATTTTTTTTTTGCAAATCAGAAAAAAATGAAGAGGCGAATCCGAGAACCAACAAATTAAATTGGTGTGGCCTAAGGGATGAAAAATATGCCTGGTGACTTGGGGCTAATTTCGGCATGTTAATCTGTTCATAATCATCTGCAGTTCTTGGCATATAACAGCAAGGGGACCTCGACATATCACTATTACTGCTGTCAAGTCTTGCAATCTGACGAATATTGCTTGGAGCATGCATGCGACTGGTGTGTTTATTACTTTAAGATTTCAGGGAAGGGTATGTGGTAAAATGGAGACATCAATGATCAGGACTTGATATACTGGGTGCATATAGGTAAAATTGGGGCTGTATGTGCAGGTATTTCTGATGTCTACCTACACCTAACCTGCACTGGTCCATGTACTGGGTATTTGCAGGTTAGTGCAGGTAAAATGGGAGCTGTGCTGGTATTCAGATGTCTACCTGCACCTAACCTGCACTGGTCCATGTACTGGGTATATGCAGGTTAGTGCAGGTAAAATTGAAGCTGTGCAGGTATTTCTGATGTCTACCTGCACCTAACCTGCACTGGTCCATGTACTGGGTACTATGCAGGTTAGTGCAGGTAAAATTGAAGCTGTGCAGGTATTTCTGATGTCTACCTGCACCTAACCTGCACTGGTCCATGTACTGGGTATATGCAGGTTAGTGCAGGTAAAATTGGAGCTGTGCAGGTATTTCTGATGTCTGCCTGTACCTAACCTGCAGTGATCCATGTACTGGGTATATGCAGGTTAGTGCAGGTAAAATGGGAGCTGTGCTGGTATTCAGATGTCTACCTGCACCTAACCTGCACTGGTCCATGTACTGGGTATATGCAGGTTAGTGCAGGTATTTCTGATGTCTACCTGCACCTAACCTGCACTGGTCCATGCACCAATTGGAGCTGTGCATGTTATCGTTAAAATACAGCGCGAAAGCTTATCACGACAATAAATACATCAGCTAAAACATGCAAAAATCAGTATTAACAGAGATGAATGACATCATAAAACCACTAAGATAATACAAATAACTTCAGTGCACGAGGTACAAAAGACGGTTCTCTAGGTTCATTATAATATATTATTGCAAACCACATGCCGCATCCCTGTCCGAAAACCCCTCTCCGAGCATTTATCAGTACAAAATGACTAATAAACTGGTGGGAGTACCAACTACTAAGTACTTAATACTCAATACCAGCCCAGAAGAGAACAAGAAATAGCCATGCCTTCAAGTACCAGAGTTATCAACCAAGGATTGAGGTGTTCAAGAATTCATTCTTTCCTACAACTATCGCAGTGGAACACGGTGTCACCAAGTACAGTAGGGGCATTGTCAATAGATATCTTTAAACAATGTCTACAGCTAGAAGTTCAAGGGTTAGGTGTAACAAGTCGATCGGTGTAATATAGCCAGCTGTCACCGCGCCGCGTGCCTGCGAAGCTGGTGTGTTACGCCGAAAGGCGGTTATATACCGGCTATATAGATACAGAAGCTGGTGTGTTACGCCAAAAGGCGGTTATACCGGCTATACAGATACAGAAGCTGGTGTGTTACGCCGAAAGGCGGTTATACCGTCTATACAGATACAGATACATGAGTCCCTCATGTTTACAAATCAAGCCCAGATCTCATTAGGGATTGCCACAGAGCGGATTTGGCCATAAAACGAAATAGTTCGAACCTTTATTTACTGTACAGGTAGATTCTTTTAATAGATAGATCACTAACTTGTCTTATCTATACTCATCTTTATTTTATCCATTTTCCAATTATGTATGTATTTTGTTACAATGTTTTCCTCTAAGACTGTTGAGTAGAGGGCTTTAAAAAATAAGCAATCGTGTTTTTCGCCTGATACGTGTTAAATATATGTGAATATGTAAAAGAAAAACCCCAGGTATAGATTAGATTCTCGTAATTGATAGATCACCAACTTGTCTGGTTTACACAGATTTTTATTTTAACCACTTTGTAATTATGTAATACAGTGTATTTTTTGTTATTGTGTTTTATTCTTGTATTTATGTTTTCCAGTAGATCTAAAAGGCTTTATAAAAGCAATTGTACTTTTTGCTGTTGAATATGTGAATAGATAAAAGAAAACCCCTCTCCGAACATTTATCAGCGATGCTTGTCGGAGTCCCTCATGTTTACAAATCAAGCCCGTGCAGATCCCATCAGAGATTGCTCGCCGAGCGCTGGTCGTAAAACACAATTGTAAAATGAAATCAGCGCCTTAACTGGCTAGCAGGCGGATCGGCGATGCGTAAATATTTCTGAGCCCGTCATTTGGTTTTCGTATTAGCGCTTAGGAGCCAAAACGTACATTTTTGGTCAAAAAGGCCCATTTTAGATAACTTTAAAGTGACACATGCGAAAAGCATAAATAACGTTCTGTGGGATTGTATCCAAGGATATCCCATAC
This sequence comes from Branchiostoma belcheri, assembly GCF_001625305.1. Classification (NCBI taxonomy): domain Eukaryota; kingdom Metazoa; phylum Chordata; class Leptocardii; order Amphioxiformes; family Branchiostomatidae; genus Branchiostoma; species Branchiostoma belcheri. Next base: position 1,058,637 of record NW_017804331.1, read on the forward strand.
CAAATTTCAGGTCATTTGGTTTTAATATAAGGACACAGGAGCCAAAAATGTACATTTTTTGTCCAAAAATAGCCAAAAAGCCTTATTTTACACAATTTTACAGTAACTGTTGTGTATGTCAAAAGTGTGAATGACATTCTGTGGACATGTGTCCAAGGTATCCCTCATCCTGAGTTTCAGGTCATTCGGATTAAATACCAGGGCTCCAGATCCCAAAATGTACATTTTTTGCCTGAAAATGGCCAATTTTAAAAGCCTGTATTCATAAAATGAAAAAAACTGTCTGGGGGTATTTGGCCACTCTACTTTCGTGCCAAATTTCATGTCATTTGGCCCCAAAAGGGAAGAAATTGAATCCCCATTTAACGAAATGGCAGCAGGAGGAGAAGAAGAAGAAGAAACATGAGGGAAAACAATATGTCTTCAAACCACTCCACTACGTACGTGGTTGGTGAAGCTATAATGAAATCAGCACCTTAGGCCACAGCAAGTAAATTTTATGGATGACATCCTCTGCAGACTCCAAATCTAATGCGAGCGGGCGAAAAAAAAAACAACACAGGCCGAAAAAAACAAGGTTCCTACATTTTAAAATTTGACTCAATCATTGTACAAATGGTTTTGATTCAGTGGGAACATCAAATATACTCAGCCAGCATCACATATCACTGCATCAAAGTAAGAAACAAAACATTAAATCAGAACCTTTTCTTGTCTCCTCTCTTCATAATTATCTGCCATCCATCTTCCGGCATGGCAACAGACATCTTTGCCCATTTTCGGCATGTTAACCACTGTCAGAAGGCAACAAAATTTCTTTTTTTTCCCCAAAAAAAATCAGGCGAAAATTAATGCGTGCGCTGATGTCATCCATACGAATTACTTGCTGTGGCCTTATAAAACTGTCAGGCTGTCAGGCGGATCATCAGCGATGTGTAAATATTTCTGCGCCAGGTTGTCAGCCCGTAATTTGATTGTCGCACTTGTCAGCTGTTGGCTGTCTGCGGTAAGGCGATTAGCTGCGGGAAGCCTCTATCTCGATCTGACGCAGCGCGTGTAAAAATTAGGCCAGAACAATTTTATTTGTTGGTTCTTGGATTTTTTCAGAAATAATATGAAGCGACAGGACGAAAAAATAAAGTGAAAACTGGTCTAGGCATCCTATTACAGCCCCAGATGCTACGATAGGAGCCA
>NW_017804331.1:1059850-1062687 GCF_001625305.1 Branchiostoma belcheri
ATTTTTTTCTGATTTGCAAATAAAATAAAAATTCAGAATCAACTGCAAAATGCTCATATTTTGCCCTGAACAGTTGAAAACAGACCTTTTCATCCTAGTTGTTACAGTTATTCCATCTTTCAATGCAATGGTATCATTAAAAGTTCAAAATTCATTGTTTAAATTTTGAACCAGCCTGGTGTGTTGATTTCATGGCTCCTATCGTACCATTTTGGGCCATAATAGGATGCCCAGGCCTGTTTTTATTTTTATTTCTTTTTGCCCGCCCGCTCCATTATTTTTCTAGAAAAATCCGTTAACCAAGAAATTAAATTGGTGTGGCTTTAACTGTCAGGCGGATCATCAGCGACGTGTAAATATTTCTGCGCCAGGTTGTCAGGCCGTAATTTGATTGTCGCACTCGTCAGCTGTTGGCTGTCTGCGGTAAGGCGATTAGCTGCGGGAAGCCTCTATCTCGATCTGACGCAGCGCGTGTAAAAATTAGGCCAGAACAATTTAATTTGTTGGTTCTTGGATTTTTTCAGAAATAATATGAAGCGACAGGACGAAAAAAAATAAAGTGAAAACTGGTCTAGGCATCCTATTACAGCCCCAGATGCTACGATAGGAGCCATGAAGTCAACACACCAGGCTGGGTCAAAATTTAAACAATGAATTTTGAACTTTTAATCAAACCACTGCATTGATAGATGGAAAACTATAACAACTAGGAAGAAATGGACTTTCCTTAACTGTTGGGGGTAAAATATACAATACATTTTTGAGTTGATTCAGAACCAGAATCTTTTTTTTTTTTCAAATCAGAAAAAAAACGAAGAGGCGAATTCGAGAACCAACAAATCAAACTGGTGTGGCCTTAGCCGCGGGATGCTTCTATCTTCCATCCGACGCAGTGTGTGTAAAAATTATCGTACCACGGAAATAATCATGGTGTAATCTACCATGTACGAGCCAGACCTGCTGTCATTTCGTACAATTATTGAAGCTAAATGTACTCACAAGATGTAAACGCGTGTAAAAACACTTCATCATTGTCACCTTGACTACAGATTGCCTTCTGACGTTTTTATGACGTTTTTATTGAGTGATAACAAATCGTGTTTCCACATCTACCTGTCAATCTGTCGTTTTGTACGGAAAAATTGTTTTAAACATGATGATCAAAAGCTGGTAACAAAAAAACAAAAAGGACTCCTCCTGTAGCTTGTTTGGGGGCTTTTTCAAACGCTTCAAGTCTGAAATAATGATCAAAATGTGCTAAGAAATGGTAGCAAAATGTAAATATCAGACAGCTTTCCTCATCCAGAATATATATTTTCTTTAAATTACTTTGGATGTAAATGTGTGTAAAAACACTTTTTATCATTGTCACCTTGGCTACAGATTGCCTTTCGCTTGAAAATGACGTTTTTTTATGACGTTTTTATAGTGATAACAAATTGTCTTTCCACATCTTCCTGTCAATCTGTCGGTATGTACGGAAAAATTGTTTTGAACAGTTCAGGGCTCGAAATTCATTTTTGGGGAATAGGTGCACTGGTAGATTGTCATGCAATTTGCATATGTGATAATACTAATACTACAACTTATGAATAGATGTACGGAATTTATCTATCATACTTCATGTAATTGATAGATTGATAGAGTATCATACTTGATTCCAGAAGAAAATACACCCAGTCAGAAAAAAATTGGGTGCACTTAAAATTTTTTGGGCGCACCATATATATGAAATCATCTTATACAACAAAGACTTTCATTATTTTTCTGACATTTAGATGTTAAGAATATACTGTTTACTAGTATACATTAGATTTCTTTACATTATGTAAACCTTATTAATGAAATACTTGGGTGCACTGGTGCACCCATGGAAAAAAAATTGGGTGCAGAGCTCCAATTCTGGGTGCACCAAGGTGCACATGCACCCAGTATTTTGAGCCCTGAACATCGTCTACCAGATACCTTTGACCCAGTATTGACTTCATGACAAGCCACGTGACAAGCCTCACTGGGTCAGTCTACTGAGGAAGACCAGAGTGACTGGTCGAAGGCTCTTTGTGTTGGAACAAACGAAAACTTTTTGTGTTGGAACAACAGAGTAGCGTGCGTAGTCCAGTGGTTAGCGATCCTGCCTCTGGACTAAGAGGTTGGGAGTTCGAATCCTGGCTAATGTCGCTCGCCCGACATGCACGCTACTGTTTAGGGTCGCAGTCCTTCGGACGGGACGTTAACTTTGGTCCACTGTTCATTGTGCTTGTCGAAAAGAGCTAGCGGAATTTCCCCGGTACAATGAACCTGTAAATACTGTACATAGCGTCTGTCTTCTCTGTCACGACCAGTGGAAGATTAGCTCTTCAATGAGCTAAACTGGATCGAGATCACTTTCACTTTTTCTTTTCAAAAGTTTTAACTCTAAACCTGAACTCTGGATGTTACTGTGTTTACAGATTGAAGGGGCATCTTTCACCATGCAGTTCATAGGCAGCGGGTACAGCAATGCAGTGCTGGAAGACGGGGATTACGACGGCCCTCCCAACATGACCATCGCCACTCAGGTGGAGGGGCCAGGTCAGAAACTTTCTCTCTTTCCATAAGGTTTGATATCGTTTGATCCTCAGAGTCCAGCTCCTAGGTCCTTGTAAGAAAACAGTTTCTGGTATGAAATGATAAATGATAAAAGGTATTTTCTTTGCTATTCCTAAAAAATCTCCCAACAGATATTCAGTAGATGATCCCTCCACAGTGCCTATCTGGGTGCAGCAGTGATAATTATGCACATACAAATTGTGTGGTGAAGATAACGCCATCTTTGACTGTACACAATTTCGGGGGGG
>NW_017804331.1:1062711-1083612 GCF_001625305.1 Branchiostoma belcheri
GATGCAGTAAAGGATAAGCACTCATTTTCCCAGGCTGTAACCATGGTAACTTGTGGTATTGGGTTACATTGTGTAGCAAGTGGCAGGACAGAGTTGGAGGGGCTGGTTACCATATATATATATATATATATGAGTGTGTTTGAGTAAGAATAAGCAGAGCGGTAGACCATGTGAAGTTAACATTGTGCATTTGTAGTTCTTTTATAGTATTGTAAGAAACCCTTATGTCAGTTTGCAGGCTTGAAGACACAATCATGTATTTACTGTTCATGATATCGTTTGATCCTCAGAGTCAAGCTCCTAGGTCCTTGTAAAAAAACTGTTTCTGGTATGAAATGATAAATGATAAAAGGTATTTTCTTTGCTATTCCTCAAAAATCTCCCAACAGACTCAGCAGATGATCCCTCCACAGTGCCTATCTGGGTGCAGCAGTGATAATTATGCACATACAAATGGTGTGGTGAAGATAACGCCATCTTTGACTGTACACAATTTCGGGGGGGCCGATGCAGTTAAGGATAAGTAGTCATTTTCCAGGCTGCAAAGTCGAGAGTAAAAACACATTACCTCGCCGGTTGAGGAGGTTGCGAGCAACAAAACAGCGCAGGACTATAAAGGGACCCGAAATGGGTTCTAAGAAATGGGTCTCTTCAGGCCTCGAAATTCACTTTTCTTCCTACATGTATTTTGATTTAACAATAATAATGATTTAATGATTTAAATATGTATTCCAACTTTTAAATATGTATTGTCACCTGTTCGCAGCTTGTAAACTTTTAGAGCGATTGTTTATGTACATGAACTCGCAATTCAGCTAATAAGCTGCGATGAGTTTGTATTTGCACAATAAACAATAAACCATTCTAAATAATGCAAAACAAGGATAAAACAGGTGCAGGAGGAGGGGAGAAGCATGGAATGCTTATACAAGGCCCTCCTCCTCCTCTAAAGTATACAAAATTAAATCCATAAATCTATTATCCCAGCAATATCCCAGAAATAAATTTCGATTGTCCCGAAGTGAGGATGAACTGTCCCAACCTGTTTTTCGGGAAGTATTGTATGACTTCAACTTGAAGTCAACTTTATTTTGTTTATGTTCACTCCCAGGCGCACTATAATTATTGCAGTGTAGACAGGAAATTTTGGGGGGACTTTTCCAGATCCAAAAGCTGCACCCGGGGATGTGTGCCTGATAAACCAAGGAAGGGCTGACATTCTGATGTTGGTTATTCGTCTAATGTCCCAAAAATGTCCCAAAGTGTCTTAAGTTTTTAGTTGTCCCAGCCTAAATTTTAGTGGTCAGTGGAAATTAGTTAAAGTTAAAGAGACTTCCCGCGTCAAGTGACGCATAGGGCGGCGCCCATCTCCATTTTCAGTAGTCACTAGAGCAGGGGGCTAGTCCACTGGTAGTGGTGTGTGTTTAACTCCCATACTCTTTCCCAAATGCTGAGTGCTAAGCAAAGAAGGCAGTATGTACCAATTTTTAAGTCTTTGGTATGACTAGGCCGGGGATCGAACTCACGACCTACGGAATGCAGGGCGAGCACTCTACCCACTTGGCCATCGGACCACCTTTGGTTTCCAGCCCTACGGTCTGGGAACAGCCAACCAGCATAAATATTTCAAGAGTGAAGTATAGTGTCTATTTAATGGGGCAAATGACTTCAGTTTCCCAGGAGTGGGTCTCAATTATTCATGCAGGCGTCTCTCTTTTTTTCTGCATTATACATGCGCGCATTCCTTCTGTGGCTCTTAAAGCCAGAGTCGGTAATTGATGTGGGAATAGCAGTCGTATGGAATGTCTCCACATTCCAAAAGGCGCTTTGTAGTTTTCGCCTGGAAACAATTCCGTTTCACTTCATCGCATCATAAAGGAAAAATATGATGAATGGACAAGTTCTGACTGACATAACAGTGCATATTATTATATATAACTTGTAGTTTCTTTCAGTCTGTGGTTTTGCAATAATATTATTTTACTAGAATGGGAAGCAAGAATCTAAAATACAAATAATGCCGTAAAGGAAAAATATGATGAATAGGCAAAATAAGTTCTGACTGGCATAACAGACTAAATGTGCAAAGTATATATAAACTTGTAGTTTCTTTCAGCCTGTGGTGTTGCAATGATATTATTATTTTACTAGAATGGGAAGCAAGAATCTAAAATACAAACAATTCCGTTTCACTTAAGTACACCATAAAGAATAAATATGATGAATGGGCAAAATAAGTTCTGACTGGCATAACAGAGTAAATGTGCTTAATATTATAACTTGTAGTTTCTTAATTTTGCAAACTATCACTCTGTGGTTTTGCAATAATATTATTTTACTAGAATGGGAAGCAGGAATCTAAAATGCAAACAATTCCGTTTCACTTAAGTACGCCATAAAGTAAAAATATGATGAATAGGCAAAATAAGTTTTATCTGTATTGTTGAAGAACAGAGACAATGCGCATAATATAACTTGTAGTTTCTTTACAAACTATATCAGTCTCTGGTGTTGGAATCATATTATTTTATGAGAATAGTAAGAATCTAAAATGCATAGCCTGTATAAGTCTTCTACCATTCACGATTTGATGGGAAAATGACATTCAAAATTGAAAAAAAATCCTCAGAGTAATATTATGACCCAGTGCTAGCTTTCGAAGTTTTTGATTGAACAGAGATCTGGATATGTTGTAAATACTACTAGTAATATCTCTCAAACTATGTATAATCTTACATCAAATTGCACCAGGCAATAAATAATGTACATCATCGCCAAAAAGTAGTTACTCAAGCAACTGGATATGATTTTGAAAATGTCAGACGTTTCAGCTAGTATCCACTAGCTTTTGTCAGTGACTGAGAGACCAGAGGGGAAATGCAGGTTTATAAGCACAAACTATTGATTGATATGCAAATAAAGTGAAGACAAATTTTTGGAAGTCAAAAAAGGAACAAAAGTCAGACAAGTCAAGACAAGATAATGCAAATTAGTCAGAAAGCTCCTGTTGTCTGTCCTCGGGGCTGGGAGTGCCAAATCACAAGTGCCGGAGAGATCCACCCATAGCCCCCCTTCCCCGTTGAGGGTGGGGTTGTACATTCTTTCATATATTGCCTCTTTAACACCCCGTTCCCACCAGCGTGTTTCGCGGTCTAAGATATCCGTGGACTCAAGATGTACATCATCATACGCAGCAGTCAGACACAACATACATGTATGTCTGCACGGCTCAAAATTATTTTGTATGCTTACCTGCACTGGACCAGGTAACATTACCTGCACGGGCTGCACCATTCAGATTTTACCTGCACCACTATAAATTTGGAATGTATGGGTCATACTGATCAGAAGCCATCGCCATTGCGTTGTTTTATACCTCATGTGGTAACAGCCAATGCAGGTAGATATCAGAAATACCCGCACAGCTCTAAGTATCTGATACCAACCCAGAAAAGATCAAGAAACAGTCATGCCTTCAAATGTCAGAGTTATCAACCAAGAATTGAGGTGTTCACAAACTCGTATTTTCCAGGAACTATCGTAGAGTGGAACTCTGCAATTAAATGTGCAAAGATTGGGTGTGACAGGTTATTTGGTGTAATAATAATATAGCTACATTTGTAGCTGCCACCGCGCCGCGTGCCTGCGAAGCTGGTGTGTTACGCTGAAGGGCAGTTATACCGGCTATACAGATACAGAAGCTGGTGTGTTACGCCGAAGGGCGGTTATACCGGCTACACAGATACAGAAGCTGGTGTGTTACGCCGAAGGGCGGTTATACCGGCTGTACCGATACAGATACAGAATACACTAAGCTATATGCAGGTGGTATTTCCAGCCCAGGTCTGTGCTGCCTATAGCTATCTCACCACACCCACATCTTCTGTGTTTTTATACAACTCCTGCTATCCAAACGGTGCCAAGGTCTGAGGAACACTTTTTATAGACCACGTTATTCCAAATTGAGCAGGAATAACAACTTGTCTATCTGTCGCCCGGAGCGGCAGTTTTACGCGAGGACGTCCGACGTCTCGGAGGTGTAAACGCGCCAGTAAATGGTCTGCTGGAAGTGGAAGCCGGGGCGTAATTGGTTATTTTATGACGCCTGCAGAGTTAAGTATGAGTTCTGAGATCTATGCATACGTTATTTTCCGGACATAGCACTACACTACTGCTTTATCACCGGTCTGCAAAAATTCCCACCATGACTAAAAAAAAAGAAAGTAGAAGTGATTTCGAACCAGTTTAGCTCATTGAAGAGCTTATCTTCTTATGGTCCTGACAGAGAAGACAGACGCTATGTACAGTATTTACAGGTTCATTGTACCGGGGAAATTCCCCTAGCTCTTTTCGACAAGCACAATGAACAGTGGACCACGGTTAACGTCCCTTCCGAAGGACTGTGACCCTAAACAGTAGCATGCATGTCGGGTGAGTGACAACAGCCGGGATTCGAACTCCCAACCTCTTAGTCCAGAGGTAGAATGGCTAACCACTGGACTATGCACGCTACTTCTTGTTTGGAGTTTAAACTTAAGATCCAACTGTACACAAAACGTTCTCTCACCTAGAGCTTTCGACCAGTCACTCTGGTCTTCCTCAGTAGACTGACCCAGTGTTGACGTCACACTTCAAAGAAGCCACGTGACAAGCCTCACTGGGTCAGTCTCCTGAGGAAGACCAGAGTGGCTGGACGAAAGCTCTAGGTCGTGGTGAGAGACCGTTTCGTGTTGGATCATCCGGAGATCTTTGTGTAACTTTAAAACAAGATTAACAAGAGTTCCGAGATCTCATACCTCCATGAAATATGGGCTTGCTTTGTCATACTTCATTTCAACATGTCCTCATTAATTATGCAAATGACATCTACATTAACATAATATATGTATAGTTGTGTTAATCTAACTATTATATAAAACACTGTAATTATAGAATTTCCCCCTTGATTATACAAATTAAGTCCTCATTTGCATAATTTGCATTTTATTATGTACAACTCTATCTCAGCTACCTACACACAAAGTATGATGAAAATACATTGTTCCTATCTGGACTTATTGGCTTTTAAAGATTTCGCCAGGAAGTCCCCTGCAGTTCCAGAACAAGCTGCTAGGGGGACCAAACTTACACCAGTTATTCCTGACAGGAAAAGCTATCTGTCACCAAAAAGTCAAGACCATAGCATGTTCAGAACAAAAGATACAAAAACCGGAAGTTCTGCTGCAGTACCAAGGTCAGCCACCAGGAGGCCCATATTTGACCTTGACCTTTGTCTTCCTAAGACTTATCAGCATACCAAATATCACAATTCATAAAGGCGTTATGAAGTTATGCTGACTACAAGGTTGCGAAAACACACACAGACACACACACACACACACACACACACACACACACACAGACACACAGACAGACACGCCAAAAACAATACCTCCATTTTTCATCCGAGGTAAATACCCAACCAACCAGATTAACAGGTGTAACTGACGTGAGTTCTGTGATAAGAGCTGAGCTGCAGACCTCACTGCTGTAATCTAACTCAAATTAACAGCTTCCTGGTACCATTACTGCAGATTAGGTGTTCTAATGGATGACCTGAGGACCCTGCCAGACAGAAATGACTCTATGATCAATGTGAGGTCTTCAGTACCTGACCAGTTTATACCTTACCGAAGGGACTGTCGGAAGGATGGTTTCGACTAAAGATGTTACAAACCACCTCAAGTCTCTATACTATTAGTTAGTGATACATGTGCATGCCTATCCCTGGCTGCTAAAAAGCTTCTGTTTCGGTTGGTCAGTCGGTAAGAAAACATTTTATATACAATGATATGAATCTTTATTGCATGTTCTTGCCCAGATGGGCTAAATGCACAAGAGGGTATGCAGTATGCAAAAACATGAGTATTTCATACTGAAATGCTATATTCTAATGCAAAGTGCTAAAAATCTATACATTACAACAATACTATATACTACAGGGCTCCAAATTAACTTTTTGACCTAGGAGCACTGTGCTCCTAACCATAAAAAGTTAGGAGCACAGGCTAAAATCTAGGCGCACCAACAAAAAATATTGTATTGCAAAGGTGTTAATATATTAAAAACTAAGCTAGATCATATTTCCTTAAAAAAAAAAATTCTATCAGCATCCTTAATTTTGAAAAAATTGGGCATAGGTTCCCCGGATGACCCATAACCGGGGGCCAACGGTGCTTCCACAAGTTCAACAAGTGAAAAATACATGATACAAAATGTACATGTATTTAGTACCTGGAACTTGGAGCAATTATTCCCAAAGGTGTACCTGACATTGATATATTAAAAACTAAACCAAATCCTATTTCCCAAACAAATCACATATTGACACAGCTGAACAAATAAAAATGTGATCATGTCTATAAACTCCACTCAAAAACAATTTTTGAGAGACACTCGGGTCGCGATACTAAGCATGATAATCTTTAATATCTCATCTGATTCTCCCAATGTATTACTATTAGGGACTTCACAATCACAGCATCCAACCGCACTAACACAAGATACCAATAAATTCGGAAAATTTCTCAATAATGTTTGAAAATTAAGCTTATACAAATATAAGTGAATTTTTGTTTCAGTTGTAGCCGAAAAAAATATTTTCATGCGTTTAAAGTTTCGTTTTAGCACCTTGTAATATGTACTTAGTACATCATGTATCTTGTACATTTGGATGCTATCTTGACCTTTGACCACTGTTGTTGTGAAACACCGTCGGCCATTTTGTCAGTCTCGCCGTAGATTTTCGAGCCGTTTTTTCGAGCAAAGTTCAACGGTTTTAAACATTTTACGGCCTCAAAAACTCATATAACGAGGAAAGCAAGTTGTAGTTGTTATTTTCATGCGTAACATTTCTTCTGGGGATGGATTATTTTTCCGCCGAGCTGCCGAAAACTAGCGTCATGCCGCGACCATGAGGTCGGGTGCGGGCGGCCGGCAGGAGTATCGGTGAGCTTTCACGATGTAAACAAAGACATTCGGAGTTGTTCACATGAAAATTTTGCTGTGAAACGCCAGTGGGGTGTCAGATTTTCTACCACTGACAGCGTTTTCTTTGCGGCGTCATGGCGAGATCGACAATTCATCGTCAATTCACAAGATTGTGCCGACAATGGAATGAATAGGCTAAAATTTTTATTGGCGCACCGTGCGACCGTGATTTCAAATGTAGTCGCACCGTCAAAATTTTGGGCGCATATGCGACCAAATCAGTCGCAGTCACGAGCCCTGATACTACCTATCATCTACTGTTAGTTGCCCTTTCTTCTCTCTTTTTGAAACATTTGGAAACATAATTACATAGTTTGTCTACAATACATTCGTTCTTGTGTGACATCAAGTGTTTAAACATGTCCTGCTTTGACATTTTCTTACATATCTTGTCTAATTGTAAAGTATCGAATAGCTCATGGCGTTCATCTTAAATAAATAATATAATGTACAGTCAAGTACTGTATCTCGTTTTCAACATATAAATGATTACAGAATTCGCACGTTCTATCTTTCAATGTAGGGTTGCCCACTCAGTGACTGATAACCCTGCTTTTCAGTGGGGCCCTCTACCATACATAAATATACAAAATACATTAAGTCAAGAAGGGCGGTTTACATGTATACCGGCTATACTGTAACAGATACAGAACATAGTAACACTGCATACAGATTAAAACATTATTTGACTGTCTGGTATTTAGATGCAGTAATGTTTGCAAGATAATATATTATACAAGATCATGGACGGAGGAATAAAACAGATGATTTCCTCATCCAGAATATATTTTGTTTTGATATTACTTTGGATGCTATGAGAAAGCAGGAGATGCCGTCAGGTGGATCGGCGTGGAAGTGGCCGCACTTGGCATTCAGAGCCGTCGCCGGGACAGACACCCAGGCACCAGGTCTGACCTGTAAAACGCCGGTGGTTCATCCGGGGACCAACGGGGAAGCAACAAATTATCCCGACCGGGGTCCACCATATGTCTGGCCGGGGCTTTAGCCAGGATTGTCAGGGCTGGAAATTCTGTATCTGTATCTGTATAGCCAGTATAACCGCCCTTCGGCGTAACACACCAGCTTCTGTATCTGTATAGCCGGTATAACCGCCCTTCAGCGTAACACACCAGCTTCTGTATCTGTATAACCACCCTACGGCGTAACACACCAGCTTCTGTATCTGTATAGCCGGTATAACCGCCCTTCGGCGTAACACACCAGCTTCTGTATCTGTATAACCGCCCTACGGCGTAACACACCAGCTTCTGTACCTGTATAGCCGGTATAACTGCCCTTCGGCGTAACACACCAGCTTCTGTACCTGTATAGCCGGTATAACCGCCCTTCAGCGTATCACACCAGCTTCTGTATCTGTATAGCCGGTATAACCGCCCTACGGCGTAACACACCAGCTTCTGTATCTGTATAGCCGGTATAACCGCTATATCTGCCCTTTGGCGTAACACACCAACTTCCCAGGCACACTGCAGTATTGTGCAGGTAAAATTGGAGCTGTGCAGGTATATCTTATTAATAATATGTCGACTTGCACTTTACCTGCACTGGACCATGTCCTGGATTTACATGTAGGTGCGTGTGACTTCTTATTTGCTGCATTCCCTGTTACCACCTGTGAAGTAAAAAAAGAAATAATGGCAATGGTTTCAGAACAGTTTTTCGTGTGGTCCATAATTCCTACATGCACCAGTGCAGGTAAGCAGAAACAAGTATTTCGAGCCCTTCAATCAATAGTGCGTACTTATATACCTGCCTTTCTGACAACTCTTAGTGTCACTGACGAAAGGTAGTGGATGCTACCTGAAACGTCTGACAGTTTCCAAAATCATATCAAATCATATCATATCCTTGAGTTACTGTTTTTTTGGTTACCTGGATGTCTAACCTTCATCAAAGTATTTTGAGCCCTGGTCTGGCCGGGCTTTAGTGAGAGGCTCTGCAATTGCAGTGGGTATCGCGGAGATCAAGTGTCTCCATCTTGGGGAGACAGATCCACTTTTAATGGTGACCGGCGCGGCCTGGATATGGATGTATGCGAGACGGGGGGCCCTGAAGTCGTCCATCAATGTGAATCAGGTGAAGTTGTGGAATGGAAGGAAGAGAGGAAGGCCAGAGCAAGTAGTTTTTATGGATGGCGTCCGTGCGCGCATTGATTTTGTTTAGCCTGTTCCCAGAAGAAAAACTGTCAAGAAATTCTGCTTTCTGTAATTATGGTATGACCAAAGGCTGGTCACGACAGTTGGTTAATGGAAGGTGTCATGAAGGGAAAGAAACGGGACAGGACGACAACTGCTGTTCCACTGATTTATTACTGTTTTCATGACGAATAAAAGGTTAGTTGTTACACTGTGTTCTCTCATTCAAGTTCAAGTGTCCTAACATTTGTCGTCCATTAGTATGTACATTTCAATCTAGGCATCTTTTTCGGTCCTTCTTGTTGTTTTTTTCACACGCTAGCATTAGATTTAGGGTCTCCAGAGGAAGTCATCTATAAACGTTGACCAAAAATCCAACGAAAACCATGAAAAATCAGGGTTTCATGCAGGCGCAGTACATTCACCCAACGTGCTGCTAGGCACTCTCCCTCAGTGATCGGTCTCCACACTAAAGCTCCCAGCACATCTACAGGGACTCCTAAGGCCTTGGAAGCCCAGATATGTGAGCAGTAAGGCTCTGTCTAATGCAGGGCTAATGTGAACATCAGACCAGAGGATCAACTGTCATCCCTCGCCACAGTGGTGTAGTGGTTAGAGCAATCGACTATGAAGCGGGGAGACCCGGGTTTGATTCCGAGTCGTACCCGGTACATGTCTGAACATGCGTCCTGACGTTGTGCCCTTGGGAGAGGCACTTTACACGACTTTCCTCACTCCACCCAGGTGTGAATGGGTACCTAACTTCGGTTGGGGAAAGTCGTATTGAGGTCACCTTGTGGCGCCGAATGGCAGCCGCACAGACCCTTGCGACAGTTTCACAAAAAATAATTGTGGAATAAATATGTGTATCATGTGTATTATTTGATTGTTGTAATTGCTGTGATTTGTATTGATCATTATGTGATACCCTGCATCAATTCAGCCGTATAAAGGCTGCAACTGCATGGGTACTGTTTGGACAATAAAAACCATTTTTAAAAACCAAAACCATCTATCAAGGGAACAACGTGAAGTGACGTACTTTCAGAGAAACACTCAGAGAGGTTTGGTGACAAATCCAGGTTATGCTAAAGAATATGAAGTTGTGTGGATACAAAATCCTTGGGTTGACAGGTCTGTCCTTGGTGCTGAACCGGCTAGCTAGATGATATATTATGGAAAAATTCAGCCATACTTTAAATAACTATAGTTGGGGCATCATCACTAGAAAGCTGTAAACAACTCCTACAGTTAGATGTGCAAAGGTTAGGGGTAACAGGTTGTTTGGTGTAAAATAAGTTGCACATCGGCACACTAAACCTGTAGTGTGTTTTTGGCACACATTTTGACAGATCAGCCAAAGAGACTCGGTGGGCGTCACTACACGTACATGGAGGGAAGTCGTATTAAGTGCCTTTCCCAAGGGCACAATGTCGGGCCATGGTGAGTATCGAACCTGGGACCAGTTGGTTCTGAATCCCATGCTCTAACCGTTACGCCACCGACGCTGATGATGGCCAAAGGAGCAGAATACTGTGGAATATTAATGGTAGAGTCCGTTCTAGCGAGACCAAATGTCCGGCAGCACGCTATAGATAGACCCATTTGTAGTGATACACGAGCAGAGAAACAGCCTGCAGCACAGAAAGGCCAGGATCAGTCATCAACGGAGCAGAAATATTGGAAATCAGGCCAGTAACAAAGGACGGAAGGGGGCCACATAGATCACATGATACGACTGTGCTCGGAGTAGTGATGCATACCGGTTCACTGCACTTGGATCCGGACTTGTAAGAATGTTTAGGTTCAAGTCCAAAAAAACCTTAAAAGTCAAGAACCGAGTCCGGGCTTATTACCATAAAAGACCATGTCACATACCCCTTTTCGTTCCAAACCACCTAAAGCCTTCCATAGATTGTAAAATCTTTGCTGCAAAACAAAGAAAACATTTCCATCGGGCATCGTCAAGTGTCGGCCTCCATGTTATGTGGCCAAAATTTCACCCAAACAACATTGCAAGGTTGCCAACATGCAATTTTGTATGTGCCATGGGTTTAGGTCCGGACTTACAAGTCTAGAACTGAACCTAAACCTCTGGACTTGAATCCGGACCTGAACCTTAAATTGCATCACTACTGCCAAGGGTCAGCCATATTCAAAATGTTTTTTTTTAATGAATAAACCAGTCATCATTCAAGAGTAACAGTATTGAAGGTTACAGCTTTTTCATATGAAATGAAAGTTCAGTAACCTTCAATGATTGATATGATATGAATAGAAAAATATTCAAACACACAAGACCATGTCCAGACTATGTATGATGTACAAAATGACTATTAACTGGTGGATGTAGCAAGTACCTAATACCAGCTCAGAAAAGAACAAGAAATAGCCATGCTTTAATTAAAATTTTTGGTCCCCAGGCGGCTTGTTATGGTAATGCAGCTGAACTTCCGGTTTTGATATGTCATGATCTAGACATGCTAGGGTCACAAAATTTAGATGGTAGGTAGCTCTTGTTCTGGGGAAGAAGTGAGACGTGAGTTTGGGCCCCCTAGCGGCTTGTTCTGGAACTGCAGGAGCGTTTGTTGTAGAATCTGCAAACTCAAGATATGGTTGATGGATCATCGTGAAGAAGTTATATAGAATAGCCCTCTTCCATGAGATAAGACTGTCGTAAGGTGGAGAGAATGATCAAGTATGATACAAGCAAATGAGGATCTTGTTTTCATAAGGCCATGTTGATTTGATTATATGGATGACATCCTCCGGGAGCCCCAAAACTGATGCGCGCGTGCGAATAAAAAAAAGGTTTGCAAAAAAAAAAAGTTGTTTTCATTATGAAATCTACGTGGTCATAAGGGTTGAACAAATGGGACAGAATATGGGGACAGAATATGGGTTGGCGAATAATCTAATCTTCAAGTTCATTTCCTTACAATTTCGTCTTGTTTCATTTGATTTTGGCATTCTACGACATTGGTATAGTTTTTACTTATTTTTTTGTAACTTACGGTATATTTTTGCTCATTTTGCAACTGTTTTGTACGATTTACAGTATGGTTGAAAACTTTTTTTTTTGGAAACAGCCGAAAATTCATGCGCGCGCGGATGTCATCCATATAATCAAATCAACATGGCCTAATCAATGATAAACATTTATAACTCTTCAACAATCGTCAAGCCTGACATCATTTGGCAAAGGTATGAGATTGTGGAACTGTTACAGTAGTTGTTGATGAGTTTGTGAGTGAGGATGAGGTTTATTGAGGAAAACTCTCCTTTAGCTGCCCACCCGAGGGTGGCAGCTATTCTTCCAGGAGAGGGAACATACATGTAAGACATAACAATACATCACGTACAATTACATACACATTTACATTACATAGTATTTGAAAAGAAAACAAGTGTGTAACATCGCATGTGCTCTACTTATTCATGTCCCTCATGTGTTTTAGTAGGCCTTGTTTGAACTTCTCATGTGATGACACTGTTTGCAGCTGGTGTGGTAGAGAGTTCCATGCGGGGGAACTGTTGTGTAGGGCAAAGGTCAGTAATATATAGCGCAGGTGCAGAGGGCCCAGTTTTAGTATATAGAGATGGCAATGTAATGTAGAGTGTATATAAAGAAGACTTTTTCTAGGGAAATGTTGTTGTTTTGGACGTGGATGTTATAGGTAAGGGTTGTAGTATTTTCATTTTGGTGAAAAAACAGACTTGCAGCCATGTATGTGTTGTCTGGCTCGCTGAAGAAGATATAGGTTTACATGCGGTCATCAGCTGTCCAGAGGGGTCAGGGGTCACTTCTCAATGTTTGGGTAGAATTCTCGCATGGTTTAGGTACGTAGGATTTTTTCATTTTTTGGGAATGGAGACTTGAGAGGTTGGCCTACCCTGCCAATGTATGTTCTTCAAAGCCTAAAACTCAGGTATATGAATGTTGACCACGTTGTTTTGACATAATTCCCATATATTAACATAGGAAAGCCCTATCACTGCGCTGTGCCCTGCAGAAGACAGCCCCCTAAGCCCTCACCTGTTGCAGCACCTCCTTCATTACATGGTACTTGAGCAGGGAGGATGAGAGATTTCGGGGAGCCAGTCTGCCTGGTCTCTCCTCTGCGGTGTCTCTGGGGGTCACGAGCCTGGCCATTTCTCCTCCCTGCAGTTAAAAATAGTTTTAAAGGCATCCAATGCGATTTCAGGGCAGATGTCTGTCACCATGGTAACTAGTGTTGGGTTGCATCATGTTGCAATTTCATAGCAGGAGGGATTTAGACTCCAGTCACCATATACATGTATATGAATGTGTTTGAGGTAAACATTATGCATTTGCTTTGCCTTTCTAGTTATTTTTACCTTTCCTGCTATGAAGTGTCATTTATTTAGTAGTCAGTTTCTGGCATAGCAGTTGTACATGTACATGTACATGTAGTTTTTGGAAAATGATGTCTTCACTCCCAGTGGATAGGCAAAAGTTCATTCGGTTGTTGTCCTTTAATGGTCTGACAGTCATAAACATGAGTAATGGGGGGATTTCTGTCCATTATTCTGTGACCTTTCCGTCTACAGCATGTTATCTGTGGAGAGATTCCGCGGGCCTATTAAGTGGCAACGTGCAATTTGTATAGGATTTAGAATAAAGACATCTCACTACATGATTCCTACAGTAATGACTGTTGCCAATGTGCTGGTTAGGCTACACCAATTTGATTTGTTGGTTCTTGGATCTTTTCAGAAAAAATCAGGAGCGACAGGGTGGAAAAAAAAACAAAACAGGCCAAGGCACCCCATGATAGCCGGAAATGTTACAATATGAGCTAGCAATGAAGTGAACATACCAGGCTGGTTTATAATTAAAACAATAGATTTTGAACTTTTAATGAAACAAAATTGCATTGTTACATTGGAAAACTTAAGAACTAGGAAGAAAAGGACTTTTTTCAACCGTTGGGGCCGAGAAGCAACAAATTGAATTGGTGTGGCCTAATGACTGTTTCCAATGTGCTGGTTAGGCTACAGCAATTTGATTATTTTGTTGGTTCTTGGATTCGCCTCTTCATTATTTTCTGATTTGCCAAAAAGGTGGCAAAAAATCCTCTTAAAAATGCACGAAATGCCATTTTTTAAGGTTCATTTTTAGGAACCTCGCGCCTTTGGCGCTCGCTGGTCCCCTCAAGCAGTGGGAAGAGCCCCCGCACTCAAAATCATTGCTACGGGCATGCACATGGTTCCCTGGCCCACAGTGTGAGCTTGTATGTGTGAAACATGGTTCCCTGGCTTGTGTGTGAAACATGGTTCCCTGGCTTGTGTGTGAAACGTGGTTCCCTGGCTTGTGTGTGAAACATGGTTCCCTGGCTTGTGTGTGAAACGTGGTTCCCTGGCTTGTGTGTGAAACATGGTTCCCTGGCTTGTGTGTGAAACGTGGTTCCCTGGCTTGTGTGTGAAACATGGTTCCCTGGCTTGTGTGTGAAACATGGTTCCCTGGCTTGTGTGTGAAACGTGGTTCCCTGGCTTGTGTTTGAAACGTGGTTCCCTGGCTTGTGTGTGAAACGTGGTTCCCTGGCTTGTGTGTGAAACATGGTTCCCTGGCTTGTGTGTGAAACATGGTTCTCTGGCTTGTGTGTGAAACATGGTTCCCTGGCTTGTGTGTGAAACATGGTTCCCTGGCTTGTGTGTGAAACATGGTTCCCTGGCTTGTGTGTGAAACATGGTTCCTTGCATGGCTTGTGTGTGAAACATGGTTCCCTATAATATAGCCCACAGTGTGAGCTTTGCTGGTGCCAGTTAATATTTTCCACCTGTTCCAGCGGGTGTGAGCTTGGTTCAGTGTGAGCTTGTATGTGTGAAACATGGTTCCCTGGCTTGTGTGTGAAACATGGTTCCCTGGCTTGTGTGTGAAGCACGGTTCCCTATATAGCCCACAGTGTGAGCTTCACTGCTGCCAGTTAATATTTGCCACCTGTTCCTGCGTGTGTGAGTTATGTACAGTGGCAGGATGATGCATAGAGGGGACCCATCTGAGTCAGGTGTGACTGCCGCAGGCTCACCCTCCAATACACCCGCCGCGCAAAATGACTTATGTTCAATTTTCCGCGCACAGGGCTGCTCCAGGAATGGGAATAAGATGAGGTTTTCCAAGCGAGGGGACATGCATCTTGTATCCGGGGTGCCAGGCTGACAAGTTGACAGTAAATCTGACATATAGCATCACGATGATCCTAATAATCTTTTTCCTCTATCTGTTTCAGACAAATAAAACTAAACGCTGTTAATAGTCTAATCCCTAGTCACTAAATTTAAATCTAAAAATTTAGAACCGTTGTGTTTGATTGTTAGGATGCAAGTTGACAGGAAAACTGACATATGGCATCACGATGATCCTAATAATCTTTTTCCTCTATCTGTTTCAGATATTAAATAAAACTAAACGCTGTTAATAGTCTAATCCCTAGTCACTAAATTTAAATCTAACATACATTTAAAACCGTTGTGTTTGATTGTTAGGATGCAAGTTGACAGCAAAACTGACATATGGCATCACGATGATCCTAATAATCTTTTTCGTCTATCTGTTACAGAAAAATGTAACTAAAGGCTTTTAAGAGCCTATTTCGTAGCTACTAAATAATAAAAAATACAGTTAGAATGGTTGTTGTGTTTGATTGTTATGATGCTACGTAGTCAAGGGTTTTTCTAAAAAAAAATTAGCATGAAGGAGAAGATCACTTAGTCTAGCATGGTGAGGGAGCGAAGCAAATTTTTACAAGAGTAACCCAGTTTGTAATGCTAGAATGCATAAGAGATTGATTGTTATGATGTTTTGTTTTATATTTTCACTGGAAAAAGATCATTTGAGAAAGACTTAATGTTGTGTACTAGTAGCCACTTAGGGGTTCAATCTGAAAATTGACCTGAGGGAGCAGCGCCCTTATTCCCCGGTTTAGAAAAACCCCTGGTAGTGTACCAGCGGTGATTTGTGCATCTGTAAGCTAGTCTTAACGACTCCATTGCGATTTTGTCAAGCCTCCTGCCAGTAGAATTGACGTCAGTACTCTCTCTTGCCAGAGGAAGTTTTAGATTCTCTCTTTCGTAGCTACTAAATATTCGTAGAAATACAGATAAACCCATAATGTCTGATTGCGACGATCCCATGTGGAATTCAAGGGGGCCCGCAAGCCCTTTTCCGTAGAGCGTAATCAGCCGTTTTAATTCTACGTAGAGCGTAGACGGACCGCTCTTCGCATTTTGCGTAGAGCGTATTCGCTGTTTTAATTCTATGTAATGCGTTGTAGCCACTTGGAATTTATCGTAAAGCGTATTTGAGGGTTTCCGAATTCAGCGTAGAGCGTTGTCGGGACCCCCCCCCCCTTGCAGGCCCTCATTCGACTGTGATTTGTTGCTCTCTAAGCCAGTTCTAAGCTAAATGACTGTGTAGGGGTTTGTCACATCTTCTTCCAGTAGAATTGACGTCAGAAACTCAGAACGGTCTCCTTCAAGAGGCTTTCTCTCTTTCTTAGCTTAACCAAATATTTTTCGAATACAGTAAGAACTGTCGTTATGTTTGACTGTGATGATCACACATGGTGTTCAACAGTGATTTGTGGCTGTGTAAGCTGGTCGTAATGGCTCTTTGGGGATTTACATGTACATGTACATGTATCACATCTTTCGCCAGTGGCATTGGCATCAGAAACTCAGAACGTTAAATATTTTTGAATATAGAGGTAAGGCCACACCAATTTAATTTCTTGGTTAACGGATTCGCCCGCTTCATTTTTTTCTGATTTGAAAATAAAAATAAAATTTCAGAATCAAGTGCAAAATGCTCATATTTTGCCCTGAACAGTTGAAAACAGTCCTTTTCTTCCTAGTTGTTACAGTTATTCCATCTTTCAATGCAAAGGTATTTATTAAAAGCTAAAAATCTATAATTGTTTAAATTTTGAACCAGTCTGGTGTGTTAACTTCATTGGCTCCTATCGTGCCATTTTTGGCCATATTAAATAGGATGCCTAGGCCTTTTTCTATTTTTTATTTTTTTCACCCGCCCGCTCCATTATTCTTCTAGAAAAATCCGTTAACCAAGAAATTAAATTGGTGTGGCCTAAGGCTATGTTTGACAGTGATTTGTGACTCTGTAAGCTCATCCTAATGGCTCTGTGGGGGTTTGCCACATCTCCTGCCAGTAGAGTTGACGTCAGAACTGTCTCTTTCCAGAGGCTGCTAAATATTTAAAAAATACAGTTAGAACTGCCTGGTATGTTGACTTCATGGCTCATATCGTAACATTTCTGGCCTTCATGGGGTGCCTTGGCCTGTTTTGTTTTCCCTGTCGCTTCAATTTTTTCTGAAAAAATCCAAGAAACAACAAATTAAATTGGTGTGGCCTAATGTTACTTAATATTTGAAAAATACTAGTAGAACTGTTATGATGTTTGATTGTGATGATCCTACTGTTTTCTTTAGAACAGGTAAACAAACTGTGATGTAATAATGTGATAGGTCCATTGATGTCAGACTGCTCTCTCCTGTTCCAGAGGCCGGCTACGTGACCACTCCCATTGTAATGGTGCAGGCAGCCATCACTCTGCTGAGGGAGATGAAGAAATTACCTGCCAAGTGAGTAAAAACTTCACCAGTGTACAAAATACTTTTTTGAACCAGGTTGCCCAGTGGGCAACCTACGGCAAAAATTAGGTAATGCCCATCAGAATTTTAGGTTGCCCCACTACCAATAAGTTACTACTTTCCTCAAATTAAGTAATGTTACATACATAAGCTTTTGACAATATTTCTAACAGCCTTTAGTTAATTGATACTAGTAATAGCCATGAATATCTAAAATTAAAAAGCATATGCAGGCTACAGTGGTACAAGCAAGTGGGCATGATTTTGGGGGGGAGAGCATTCAGGTAGCACACTGGGCTACCTAGATTCAAATTCTTGCATTCATATTTTGAGTTTGCAGCGGATGCCATCCACAGAATCAGGTTCATTCGGCCTTATGTAATAAACGTGTAATTGTGCAACTTCCCGGTGACCTCGATACTGTGTACTATTTATTGTTAAACACATCTGAGAACAGGAGTTGACTCTTGACACGCAGTTCGTCAAATTTCGCCAATCTCTCGACTTTTGAACATTTGGGCTCAGTTTCAATGTCAGCACCGGTGGAACGGACACCTTTTCAAGGCGCCCAGAAAGGCTTTGAAGTGAAGGAGCCGTGGGTGATCCCGGAGGAAGTGGGATCACTTTCTTAAACCCAGGCTCTGCCCCTGGTCAATATCATCAGTCATGGTCACTGCACAAGTACAGTCGCCTGGGCTGGGTTAGAGGAGCTTAGCCTGGCAACCAGACATCGTAGGCTGGGCTGGGTTAGGGGAGCTTAGCCTGGCAACCAGACATCGTAGGCTGGGCTGGGTTAAAGGAGTTAGCCTGGCAACCAGACATCGTAGCCTAGGCTGGGTTAGGGGAGCTTAGCCTGGCAGCCAGACAGCGTAGGCTGGGCTGGGTTAGAGGAGCTTAGCCTGGCAACCAGACATCGTAGGCTGGGCTGGGTTAGAGGAGCTTAGCCTGGCAGCCAGACATCGTAGGCTGGGCTGGGTTAGAGGAGCTTAGCCTGGCAACCAGACATCGTAGGCTGGGCTGGGTTAGAGGAGTTAGCCTGGCAACCAGACATCGTAGGCTGGGCTGGGTTAGGGGAGCTTAGCCTGGCAGCCAGACATCGTAGGCTGGGCTGGGTTAGGGGAGCTTAGCCTGGCAACCAGACATCGTAGGCTCCCAGGTATCTCATCGACATCTCAACCAAGGATTGAGGTGTTCAAAAGCTTGTTCTTTCCTATAACTATCGCAGAGTGGAACTCGCTGTCACCAAGTACAGTATAGGCCTGGGGCATTATCATTAGATAGCTTTAATCAATGTTTAGAGTTAGATATTCAGGGGTTAGGTGTAACAACTCATTCAATGTAATGAAGCCATGTGCCTAATGGCCTTGTAGTTATACATGTATGGGTGGCATTCCATGTATTATAAAATGTAATATCCAGTCTATTCACCGTGGGTGATGACAGTATTTTGTTGCGTGGAGTCTGGCATCCAGGCTACAGAAGTCTTCACTGTATGTAATATAGCAGGCGTGTTTAACCAGCAACTACTTACCAGGAGTGGCCTGTTTGGAAAACAGAAGTCTTCATGGGTCAGACAGGTCAGTATGGGAACCACATGTTGGATTCTCCACATCAGCTGTGGCCCCTCTTTCTGTCATTGGACAGAATTTGCCTTTCATAACATTTTTTGCCCATTCCCTCATCCTTGAAAGGCAAAATTGATGTGCAAAGATATCGAAAAGAAATGTTATTAAACTGAGCTTAGTCTACCAGCAAAATTTGCCCCTCAAAAGGAACTAGTGTTTTAGAAGGTGAAAATTAAAAAAAATTTCCATGAAATTTTTGTCAAACCAAATTGAGATGCCCCCAAAAAAATTTCAGGCCGCTAGAACACTAGTAAGCAGGCATGATTGACTAGTCCTACTTACCAGGAGTGGCCTGTTTGGAAAACAGGGTTGGCTGAAGTCTCCATGGGTCAGATCAGTATATATCAGTATGGGAACCACATGTTGGATTCTCTGAGTCAGCTGTGTTTGAGCACTGAGCCCCTGCAGGGCTCGAAATTCATTTTTGGCAATAGGAGCACTGGTGCACCCAACCTAAAAAAATGGGTGCACAAAATTTTCTGTGGGTGCACCATATGAAATAAAATATGTAGAATGTCAGAAAAAACTAATCATGTTTAATTACTAAAGAAAAATACTAAAAGAATGATTTTATTATTTTTCTAACACTTAGATGTTAACAACATGCTGTATACTACTAGTGTCTATTTATTAATTACAGCTTTATGTATGTAAACCTACAAAAATATTTGGGTGCACTGGTGCACCCTGAGCAAAAAATTGGGTGCACAGCTCCAAATTTGGGTGCACTAAGGTGCACATGCACCCAGTATTTCCAGCCCTGCCCTGGTAGACCAGTGGCAGATGAGGGCTTGCATGGGGGGTGGGGTTGTAGTGATTGCCAATTACTCCAAATTTTCACCGCCAATTACGAATTACGTCATCAGAATTACATTAAATCATCCTTATGAATTACGTTTTTAATACGTTTCAGAAAGGTAACTGCCTACGCTTTACATAGAATAAAAAAACGACCAATTAAACGCATTACGGACAATGCACAGTAACTGATTACGAATTACGATGATTTTGGGGAGGCTGACTACGGATTACGAAGGCTAAAAAGGCCTGATTACGCCTTACGGAAAAAGGCATGCAGGACCTCTTCCATGGGTCAGGTCAATATGGATTTTATTACTTTTCTGACACTTAAATCTAAAGAATATGCTGTATACTATTGTATATTTAACATCTTTACATACGTAAACCTACGAAAATATTTGGGTGCACCCACAGAAAAAAGTTGGTTGCACAGCTCCAACTTTGGGTGCACAAAGGGGGGCCCGAAGCCCTTTTCCGTAGAGCGTAATCGGCCATTTTAATTCTACGTAGAGCGTAGACGGACCGCTCGGCGCATTTTGCGTAGAGCGTATTCGCCTTTTTAATTCTACGTAATGCGTTGTGGCCACTTGGAATTTATCGTAAAGCGTAATCGAGAAGTTTCCGAATTCAGTGTAGAGCGTTGTCGGGGACCCCCCCTC
>NW_017804331.1:1083632-1087270 GCF_001625305.1 Branchiostoma belcheri
TTGCAGGCCCCCACAAAGGTGCACATGCACCCAGTATTTCCAGCCCTGGAGTGGCTACAGATGGTATAAAGCTCCCAGGAATGCCAGAGTGCCTCCAGGACTGACCCTGTAGAAATTGGGACTTAACAGCTAAACAACTTTTCCGTCATGTTTAGATGGAGCACATGTAGATAGCCCCTGCCTAACAGTCATGCCTGACTGGAAAGTATCAGGGTGGGAAAATATTGTGATAGGCGATAGGACATGGTTTGGTGAGGGGTGATGAGTGGTGACCATATGTCAACTGACCTGCTATAGAGGACACCTCCAACTCCACAGTGTACACAGATGTATGTTAACATCTGTGTCCATAATATCACCATAGTCCATAATATCGCCACCTTGAGAAAAAGTGTGCTTAAAGATATTTTTACTGCAACATACCCTAGGTAAGTACATTTGAGGTTTGCAGGAGTGCATACCAAAAGTATGTTGCAGTAAAAATATCTTAAAGCATACTATTTCTCAAGGTGGCGATATTATGGACCCTGGTGATATTATGGACACGGATGTTACACCACCAATACATGTACGCAGATTTGGGACAAATCATACAGTATAAGTACTGGATGTACATGTACAATATATATATAATATAAGCCACCTGTACATGTACAGTATAAGGTGCCACCTGTACATGTACAGTATAAGGTGCCACCTGTACATGTACAGTATAAGCCACCTGTACATGTACAGTATAAGCCACCTGTACATGTACAGTATAAGGTGCCACCTGTACATGTACAGTATAAGCCACCTGTACATGTACAGTTTAAGGTGCCACCTGTACATGTACAGTATAAGCCGCCTGTACATGTACAGTATAAGGTGCCTGTACATGTACAGTATAAGCCACCTGTACATGTACAGTATAAGCCACCTGTACATGTACAGTATAAGCCACCTGTACATGTACAGTATAAGCCACCTGTACATGTACAGTATAAGCCACCTGTACATGTACAGTATAAGCCACCTGTACATGTACAGTATAAGCCACCTGTACATGTGCAGTATAAGCCACCTGTACATGTACAGTATAAGCCACCTGTACATGTACAGTATAAGCCGCCTGTACATGTACAGTATAAGCCACCTGTACATGTACAGTATAAGCCACCTGTACATGTACATGTACAGTATAAGCCACCTGTACATGTACAGTGTAAGCCACCTGTACATGAACAGTATAAGCCACCTGTACATGTACAGTATAAGGTGCCACCTGTACATGTACAGTATAAGTCACCTGTACATGTACAGTATAAGCCGTTTATTACATTTTATGGTAAATTCCGGGTAGCCACAATGCATTACGTAGAATTAAAATTGCCAGTTACGCTCTACGCAAAATGCAGTAATTTAATACGTTGAATTAGACCAGTCTGTCTATCGATGCTCTATGTAGAATTAAAATAGCCTATTACACTCTACACAAAAGAACACACAATCCCCCAGAAGGCTTTGCTGTCACAAAACATAATCCTAGCCAAGAGTAGGGATTGTCTTTGTTTTGAGGTTTTACAATTTTATCAACCTCTCACACAGTTTCCTTATACATAGTGATGCATACCGGTTCACTGGACTTGGATCCGGACTTAAAAAATGTTTAGGTTCAAGTCCAAAAAAACCTAAAAGTCAAGAACCGAGTCCGGACTTATTACCATAAAAGACCATTTTACATAGCCCTTCTCTTTCCAAACCACCTAAAACCTTCTGTAGATTGTAAAATCTTTGCTGCAAAATGAAGAAAACATTGCTGTCGGGCATCGTCAAGTACCGGCCTCCATGTTATGCGGCCAAAGTTTCACCCAGACAACATTGCAAGGTTGCCAACATGCAATTTTGTATATGCCATGGGTTTAGGTCCGGACTTACAAGTCCGGACCTGAACCTAAACCTCTGGACTTGAATCCGGACCTGAACCTGAAATTGGGTTTAGGTATGCATCACTACTTATACATGATGTAAATGCACAACTACAATAATAACAATGGCCTATCACATCTCCTTTGTTATAACCATATATGAGGGCCTGCATGTCCTTTTTTTGTATGGTGTAATCAGGTCTTTTAAGGGGGCCTGTATGGGGGGGTTCCGACAACGCGCTACGCTAAATTTTGTGAGCTGGCTACGTATTACGCTGAATTCAGGAAGCCTCTCGATTACACTTTACATTAAATTCCAAGTGGCTACAACGCACTAGGTAGAATGAAAACGGCGAATACGCTCTACGCAAAATGCGCCAATTACGTCGAATTAGAGGGGTCCGTCTACGCTCTATGTAGAATTAAAATGGACGATTACGCTCTACGGAAAAGGGCATGCGGCCCCCTTTGAAGTAAATGATGTAATCTGTAGGCAGCCAACAAAAATCTACGTAATTTGTGATCAGTACATTAGCTGTAACATGTAATTGGTTGTTTTTCATTCTACATAAAGTGTAGGCAGTTACCTTTATGCTGCGTAAAACGTAATGCATAATTAGCACTCCATGATTTAACGTAATTCTGAGAATTTAACGTAGTCGGTGGTGGAAATTTTGCATAATTCATAATCACTACCCCTCTGTGCTGGCCCTCTTATATCGGATTTCATGAGTATGTCTGCTCTCACTTTGTCCAAAGTTTTTTTTTCTTTTTCTGATGTAAAGCCATCCCATTTTTGTCGTGAGCTGCCACGCCTACGTTCCGAAGCAATAGAATATATGCTTCAGTTATTGCAAATTGACTATGGCTCGGGGTCCAACAATGAGTGATGACTATATGGCAAGGTGCCTCCACTGTTCTCTTGGCAGAGTTCCAGCTTTGGTGAAGGCACAGGGGGCAACACATTGTGTATGGTGGGAGGGGGATGCTTAGAGGGGCAGTACATTGTGTATGGTGGGTGGGTGGGGGGGCACAGAGGGTTAGTACATTTTATTACATGGTGGAACTATGGGGGGATTACCTCGTGTAAAGTTGGATAGGGGACGCTCAGGGGTCAGTACATTTTATATGGTGAGAGGAGGAGGCACAGAGGGGCAGTACATTGTATTTGGTTTTGATGGGGTCTAGCATCTAGTGCCCTCACACCTCAGGCACAGCATAACTATCTAAACCATTGCCAGCAGTGCTTCCCAGATTTAGTGACCACTAACTTCAATCATCTTGTGTGTCAACTCCATCCTCGATTCGTTCAATGTTGTTTTAGGTTTGAAGAGGTAATTATAGTAAATCTGTTGAGCTAGGAAAGCTGTTGTGTTAAATATATCCTGATGAATGTTAGGTTCAATGCATGCCCGTAGCCAGGATTTTGAATGGGGGGGGGGGTTCTTCCCACTGCTTGAGGGGACCTTGAGCGCTGTAGGCGCGAGGTTCCTAGGGGGCCCCGGAAAATTTTGAAAAATTAACCTTCTAAAATGGCATTTCGTGCATTTTTGAGAGGATTTTAAAGAAAAAATCGGAGATAAATTTTTATTCAATGACAAAGGGAGCAGTTTTTCTACGATTCCAGTCCATCTTCTCAAGAAAAATCTTGGACCTTTACATAAAAAGTAGACCAAAAAGTGGACCTTTACATAAAAAGTGGACCAAAAAGTGGACCTTTGAGTTCTTCTG
>NW_017804331.1:1087290-1088548 GCF_001625305.1 Branchiostoma belcheri
CAGGCTACGGGCATGCAATGTTGTTTTAAATACAAAGACGTAACTTACAGTAAATCTGTTGAGGAAGGAAAGCGTTAGTGATGTAGTGGAGACAGGTTGGGCACTGATCCAGATGGTAGATTTTCCAAAGTAGGGCATTTAAAGCTGATAAGGTTAAAGTATATGGTACCAAATCAGGTTCATCATTCCAAGTAGCCTCCACCAGACCCTTTTGCAGTAGAAATCTGCCTGTAGCCGGCCAGGGCAGTTGGCCGGCCATAGGGGGTCCAGTTTGCCAGCATAGGCCGATTTCTACTATTTATTCAGCGTGCAAATTTTACAACTATTTTACAACTGTATTTTACAACAACAAAAAAACAACAGCAAAAACACACACACACACACACACACTGATACACACACACGAACACACACACACACACACTGATACATACACACACACAAACACACAGACACACATACACACTCACAAACACACACACACACACACACACTGATACATACACACACAGACACACACACTCTCACACACACACGCACACACACACAGACACACACACACACACACACTGATACATACACACATACACACACACACACACACTGATATACACACACAGATACACACACACACACACACACACACACACACACACACACACACACACACACACACACACACACAAACGAATGCCTCTGATAACATAACCTTCTTGGCGAAGGTAACAACAACATTATAAGTACTACAGATAGTGAAGGATTGCTTCAATGCAGTGTAACATTATGTTCCCTATTCCTTCGTTACGCATCACAAACTTTATGACCTCAAATCTTTCTAATGTGCAGTTCATTTCTGTGAAGACTTGGCTAAGTACCCTGAGAAATGGCATCTTCTCCTGTCTGCTACGGACAATTTAGCTCTCCATCACCGAAGACCCTCGTGTCGTGTATTCTTCGTGCTTCGTACGTTAGGCCCAAGAAAAAAATGTTGTGTTTCCTGTTTCAGTTATGAAAAAATTAGGGTCGGTAGGCAGGGATTATCTTTTTTGTGTGTGTGTGTGTGTGTGTGTGTGTTGTTTTAACTTAGGTGATGTTAAGTGATCAAACTTATACAATACTAGTTTATACAAAGTAAAACCTGCATGGGGACACAAAAAATAGATAATCCCTACCTACCAACCCTAATTTTTTCAGGACTGAAACAGGAAAAATAACATTTTTCCCTAGGCCTTTTTACTTCTTCCTGGTCAGATCATGG
>NW_017804331.1:1088568-1142574 GCF_001625305.1 Branchiostoma belcheri
TGGCCGCGGCCCCGCCCAAGGGAGGGGTTAGAACCGGCGAAAGTCATTCTTACATGTACATTGTTACACCAGCTTTTGAGCACACTCGTAAAGTGTCATATTTTGGTACCTTCAATTCCTAAATGGCACTTATTTTTCCAATGGAGTAGGGTTGATTCAACTTATTTTGTAAATAAATGACCAGGAAATTTACTTTTTGTATCGTCCTATTAAATGTTACATAATGCATCTTTAAAGTTGACTTGTGTTTTTGCTGTTCAGATGTAGATGTTCAGGTGTCAGGTGCAGCAGATGCCAGAGTAGAGAACATGGAATGTCCCACATGTGTTGTGAAGACAGAAGAGGGAGACTGTCATCTGAAGAGTATCAAGGTGCAAATATGTCTGTCTCCTTACTTATACTGCCTGAATATGACATTTGTAGATAGAGGTCATAATAGAGCTCCAACTGCAGCAATGGTGGTACGGAATGTGACATGATCAGGCCACACCAATTTAATTTCTTGGTTAACGGATTAACGGATTCGCCCGCTTCATTTTTTTTCTGATTTGCAAATGAAATAAAAATTCAGAATCAACTGCAAAATGCTCATATTTTGCCCCGAACAGTTGAAAACAGTGCTTTTCATCCTAGTTGTTACAGTCATTCCATCTTTCAATGCAATGGTATCATTAAAAGTTCAAAATTCACTGTTTAAATTTTGAACCAGCCTGGTGTGTTGACTTCATGGCTCCTAACGTACCATTTCGGGCCATAATAGGATGCCAAGGCCTGTTTTTTTTTTTTTTTGTCGCCCGCCCGCTCCATTATTTTTCTAGAAAAATCCGTTAACCAAGAAATTGAATTGGTGTGGCCTTATTGCTTCTTCCTTGGTCCTCTCATTTCTGCGGGTGTCCCCATGCGCAACCCTCTCCAAATGTCACCATCTCCGCCGGTGCTGTGCAATATGACCACGCAGCTATGGAAGTGGTATTTGTGTGACATATATAAATGCAGAAGTCTGTGAACCATGTGGAGATCTTTTGAAGAAATGCCAGCTTGTCATTTACACAGTTCTCACTCCCGGCTCACGACTTGGGACATACAGATGAACATGATGTACAAAATGACTAATAAACTGGTGGATGTACCAACCACTAAGTATCTGATACCAGCCCAGACAAGAAACAGTCATGCCTTCAAATATCAGAGTGATCAACCAAGAATTGAGGTAATATTCAAAAACTCGTATTTTCCCAAAATTATCGTAGACTGGAACTCGTTGCCAACAAGCACAGTTGGGGCATCATCACTAGACAGCTTTAAACAACTCCTGCAATTAAATGTGCAAAGATTGAGTGTAACAAGTCGTTCGGTGTGATATAGCTAGCTGCCGCCACGCCGCATGCCTGCGAAGCTGGTGTGGTACGCCGAAGGGCGGTTATACTGGCTATATCGATACAGATACAGATGAGAAGATAGTACATTGAGAAGATAGCACATTGTAGGTGACTGAAAAATAAAAGCCTCCACCAGGCCTTTCTATGGGAATACAGATAGTAGAATTTGGCAAAAAAGAGAATAAAATGGGCCAAGGGAGACCGGCCGCAGGGAGGTAGTTTCTTTCCCTCTGCGCAGCCAGTCAAACCTACAAGGCGGCTTAACTCCCCCGGCAAATATTCTCCTATATATAGCTAGCGTGGTTAGTCTGGTAGAGACTAGAAAAATAACCTCACAGAAAAGATAGCAGTTTCCTGAAATAAAACTAGAGTTCCCCGATCTCATATGAGATATCAAAACCGGAAGTTCAGCTGCAGTACCATAACAAGTCGCTAGGGGGTCCAAAATCTCATCATTTTGAGGTCTCATCAAGACCTACCCACCTACCAAGTTTCGAGACAATCCATTTAAACCTTCTCAAGTTATCGTGTCCCGTGATGGAAGGACGGACGGAAGGAAGGGCACACACATACATGTACACGAACGCCTCTGAAAACATAACCTTCTTGGCGAAGGTAACTACAGAGAGAAGATGTTATCTGAATTAGGACAGCACAGAGAAGATGACAGGTGTCTGAAATGTATCGATAGGACAGACATATATTGATACATGACAATTTGACACGTATCTATGATATAATTGTTGTGTTGCAGTGGATGAGTGCTACATCTACATGTAGTATGATACATGACATGTACATGTATCCATTGATGTGTTCCCTTGGATGTGTGCTACATCTAGTATGATACATGACATGTATCCATTGTTGGGTGCTACATGTAGACTTGACATGTACATGTGTCCATTGTTGGGTGCTACATGTAGACTTGACATGTACATGTGTCCATTGTTGGGTGCTACATGTAGACTTGACATGTACATGTGTCCATTGTTGTGTTGCATTGGATGTGTGCTACATGTGGTGTGATACATGACATGTATCCATTGTTGTTTCCCAGGGCGGTGTGCCACACATAATATACATGATATGTAAATTATTGTGTTCCATTGGATGTGTGCTACACATCTAGTATGATACATGACATGTATCCATTGTTGGGTGCTACATCTAGCAATACATAACATGTATCCATTGTTGTTTTCCAGGGGATGTGTGGTACATGTAACAATTCTTGACATGTATCCATAGTTGGGTGCTACATGTAGACATGACATGTGTCCATTGTAGTTATTTGGGCGACAGATCAAATAAATTAATTAGATGCACGGAATACGACCCCTGACCTCACTTGACCCAGAGGTCATCTGTCTATTGTCATCACATGTAGCGTAGCGGGGTAGTGGGAGCTCACGTACTAGAGTTCATCTGGATTTTGATAAGCGTTGAGTGTGAGTGCAGATAATTGTTGTTTTCCAGGGGAGGGGTGCACCGTGCTACGTGTAGTATGATACATGTATTGTTGTGTTGCATTGGATGTGTGTGACATGTAACAATACATGAAATGTATCCATTGTTATTTTCCAGGGGAGTTGTGCTATACATAGCAATACGTGACATGTAATGTATATATACTATCCATTGTTATTTTTCAGGGGAGGGGTGATGACGCCCGGCACAGCCTTCAAGGACACCAGTCTCGTGGAGCGTCTGAGTGACAGAGGGGTGATTTTCTCCGTCACCGCACCGGCAGCATCAAACTAATGACAGCCTCCACCTGCCAACGCTTCATCCTCCACAAATAGCACACAACTACAGTAATGACTGTCCCAAAATAGTGCTGTGTACCAGTCCCGGACTTGCAAAAATGTATTAGGTTCAAGTCCCAAAAACCTAAAAGTCAAGAACCGATTCCAGACTTATTACACACAAACAAAAAAAAATCTGATTCAGAAACCTTCCATAGATTGCAAAATCTGTGCAGCAAAATGAGGAAAACATTGCCATCGGGCATCGTCAAGTGTCGGCCTCCATGTTATGTGGCCACAGTTTTGCCAAAACAAGATTGCAAGGTTGCCAACATGCAATTTTGTATATTAGCCATGGGTTTAGGTCCGGCACTGAACCTATACCTTTGGACTTGAATCCGGACCTGGACCTAAATGTGGGTTTAGGTACACAGCACTAGTCCCAAAACACAGCCTCCGCCTGCCAACACGTCATCCTCCACAAATAGCACACAGCTGGTAGCCTCCTTTGCAGACTTGTAGGCACTGCGTTATTTTTTTCGGTGCAAAGCGACGATTTTGCCGCTGAGAGAGTTTTGTCACGGAGAGACGATTTTGCTGCCGGGGAGAGACGGTTTTGTTGGGCAGCGAAACCGTCTTTCCCTGGTAAAAATCTCTCGGCGGCAAAATCGTCCCTTTGCGCCACTCACCAAAAAAAAAATGATGCCGTGCCCTACAAGTCTGCAAAGGAGGCTACACAGCGAGGGTCTGCATGCCCCTTTTCATAAGGTGTAATCAGGCCTTTTTTAGTCTTCGTAATCCGTAGGCAGCCGCCCCAAATCAATGTAATTCGTAAGCAGTACATTAGCTGTAAGACATATAACCGTTAGTAATCAGCTCTGAGAATTTAACGTAAATCGTAATTGGCAGCGAAAATTTTGCGTAATTTGTAGTCCCCCCATGCAGGCCCTCAAATAGCACACAACACCCCAAAAAGCCCCAGGCTTGAGGCAGAGCAAAAGAAAGTACAGAGACCCGTGAAAAATTATGGGCTTGCCAGAGGTAGAAAACTTTTTAAGTATGAATACCATCATGAAAGATGCAAAACTGAATCAGATGTAACCATTCCGTTAGCTATAACTCATATACATGTAACGTTACCGGCTATACCAATACAGATACAGAATACGACAGGCATGAAATGTAAGAATAGAGTAAAGTTAGTGTAGGAATCTCATGCAGAAGAGAGTTACAAATCGCATGAAACACAGGCAACATCGATCATCGTAGTAAACATTTAGTCACTTGGATAAGGATTCAGAACAGACATAGATAACGTTACAGATCGAATTTTTTTTTAACAATAAGGCAGTTGAAAATAGTTTGATTCTGTAAATCAAGGTGTTCCAAGGTAATATTATCGAGAGAAAAAAAGTACTAGTATATGATAATCAGAAAGAAGTATAAATGAAATTATCACTATTGATGCTGGTTTGTATACGGGTAGGAATTATAGCAAATGTTGCACAATGCAGAAGTAGAAGTAAAATAGCTTTATTTTCACCCTTAGGCCACACCAGTTTAATTTGTTGCTTCTCGGATTGCCCTGTCCATTTTTTTCTGATTTGCAAAAAAAAAATTAAAGACATATATTGGCCCCAATGGTTGAAAAAAGTCCTTTTCTGCCTAGTTTTTCAATGTAACAATGCAAATTTTGTTTCATTAAAAGTTCAAAATCTATTGTTTTAATTATAAACCAGCCTGGTATGTTCACTTCATGGCTCATATTGTAAGATTTCCGGCTATCATGGGGTGCCTTGGCCTGTTTGTTTTTTTTCCAACGCCCTGACGCTCCTGATTTTTTCTGAAAAAATCTGAGAAGCAACAAATTAAATTGGTGTTGCCTTATATGATTACATATCATAAAGTGGTAATTAAGAATTATTGGTGTTGCTAAACAGGATTTCCTGTCCAAATATTCCAAAGTTTGATGGGCAACATTTCCTGATACATTGGTTGAGGACATGAGGTGTATTTTAATATTTTATGTTAAGAAGGAAAATTATTAAGTCCTTTATTATATTTTAAAACTGGCATGTGGATTTATCAATAAAAAAGCTGCTATCAAGTACATTAATGTGGAAATAGTAAAACATGCACAATCAGTATACAACTGTAACTGCTGCTGTATATATTTGCTGCTGCTTGGTAAAGGAATCCATGAGACTTGATTTGTGTACTAGTCTCATCTTTATGAAAGTTCATCTGAGTTGGTAAATTACATTATGAAAAACTTAAACTTTTCTCCAACTCAAAATTTGACTCACC
Organism: Branchiostoma belcheri; assembly: GCF_001625305.1. Taxonomy (NCBI): domain Eukaryota; kingdom Metazoa; phylum Chordata; class Leptocardii; order Amphioxiformes; family Branchiostomatidae; genus Branchiostoma; species Branchiostoma belcheri. The sequence continues at coordinate 1,094,003 of NW_017804331.1, forward strand.
AGAAATTTTCGACTGAATCACTCAGTCTTCCTCAGCTATCTGACCCAAATGCTGTGGTCACGTGATTTTTCCCACGTGTGACGTCAGCAAAGGGTCAAAGGTTGTCTGAAGTCGATATCGCCCCCCTCACCGTTTCTGGTGAGTCAAATTTTGAGTTGGAGAAAAGTTTAAGTTTTTCATAGTCTCATCTTTTATGGCTTACTAAAGTTACACGTCGTACAGTACTCTCATACCATTTTTTTCAGGCTGTAGGGGCAGTGGGTTGTTGATACTGTGTTGAGGACATAGTATTGGAAGGCAGAGCCCATCCCTCTCCTTCCTCTGCCTTTTACCTCCCCAACCGAAGTCAGGTACCCATTTTACACCTGGGAGGAGTGAGGAAAGTGGTATAAAGTGCCTTTCACAAGGGCATAACATCTAGCTAGCCTCTACCAGGCTTTGGGAGGTGACTGGAAAGAGTAGAAATTGGCCAAAATAGAGAGATAACATGCCGAGGGAGTTGGTCCGCTGAAGAGTACATTTTGCCACACTCTAAAACTGTATTCTCTAGTGGACAAGTTATCTCTCTGTATTTGGCCAATTTCTGCTCTTCCCTGACGCCTCCAGAACCCTGGTAGAGGCTAACGTCTAGCCAAGAGTGCCGAGAATTGAACCCACGACCTCTCGATCTCGGGTCTGATAGCCTAACCACTGGGCTATTCGACGCAACATGGTTACCCTGCTACCTTGATTCATGGAGCACGTCGGCAGAACGTGCTGCGCCTGCGCAAAACCTGATTTTTCGTGGTTTTCGTTCGAATTTCGGTCAACGGTGCAGCAGAATTTTGCCTGTTGCAGAGGATATCTTTTCTGACAACTCAAATACATGTATGCTCATATTTTGCCCCCAACAGGTGAGGAAAGTCCTTTTCTTCCTAGGTGTTACAGTTTTTCCATCTATCAATGCAGTGGTTTGATTAAAAGTTTGAAATGAATTGACCTCATGGCTCCTATCATAGCATTTTGAGATATGATAGGATGCCTAAGTCTGTTTTTATTTATTTTTTTACCCTGTTGCTTTTTCTGAAAAAAAAAAAAATCAGTGAACCAACAAATCTAATTGGTTTGGCCTTATGGTCAATTGTGACTAAACTAGTTCATGTGAGCAGTTTATTGGCTATCGTCAGGAGATTGACTTGATCGATGATCACTCATCTTCACATTTTTTTTACAGCTAGAGAATAAAATGTGATTACCGGGTAGATGTTGTTTATTACTGAGAATCGGTCTGTAAATTCGCATGCTCCAATACTACTGCAAGCTGACTGCCAAAACATCATGTTTTCCATCTTGTGTCTCACCAATTTTACAGTCTAAAATTTTATGTTTTAAAGAAGATGGCCCAAATTTTCTTCTTTTGTAGCTTCTTACTGTATGTGATGAAAACTAATCTCCAAGCAGACCTTTCGTGGCTTCAAGACAGTATCAAACTGCCTCACTGTAGGAAAACTGCTCCCCCTTGCAGCTGGAGGCTAACTGCAGCTAAGGGAGGGGCATCACGTGTGTGTGAACTAGAAAGGTAATATTTGCAAAGCAAATACATAATGTTTACCTCTCACATGTACTACTACCAAAGTACAGCTTTGTTTATTGCTCAGACACATTCATATATAATACATGGTGACCAGCCCGTCCTTGCTACATAATGTAACCCAACACCACTAGATGTCCACTACAGCACCAGTTACCATGGTGACAGACGTCTAGTCCAGGTCATTGACTTTTTCTGCAAAGGTAAACATAAAAAAAATGTACCTTGTTCTCCTTTGTCTCTCACCCGATGCTCTGTTCTCCCCTGATTGTACATACAGCTACTCTCCAAGCAGAGGTTGGTGGGGAAGATCGTAACCTGCCCCTTCTATATCTGCCCCGTATTTTCTGTCGCTACCCCCACCAACAAAAACGGGGCATAATTACATATAGAAAGGAATATATCAACGTCTGCTTGGAGAGTACACACAATGTTAGCTCACTTAGTGATCACCTCCATCATAATAATGAATGAATGAATGAAGACCTTTATTGTACGCAAATACCCACTGGGATCATCAGTGCAGGTCACAGGAAAGACGTCACAGTTTGTTTACAGTTTGCAATGAATATATACAATGTACAACCTAGCGCTAATTCTATGTACTATGGACATATAGTCTAATAATTACAATAATTTGGCTTCTTCTCACTTCTTAGTAATGATGTACATATACAGTTACAGATGTGTTTTATAATCGAAGATGTGTCTAAAGCCATTAGAAATATGAACTTATCTGTGTTGCTAAGATGTATGAAATGGGGAAACATACATTGCAATAGTTGATGATCATGACTGTGGATAACATCACAGTAATGAAGGATCAAACGGAGTCGGTTGATGGTGAAAGAATGATCTGACACAGACAGCAGACAGGGTGGGTGATGCTGCCTGCATTAATATTAATTGAAGCATCACGGATATGAAGAAGCTAAATGGGCTGAGATGGTGCTATAATAATGAACTATAGTTACTGTAAAATCATCCAGTCCTAATATGATGGTGAAGGTTAGATATCCAGGTAGTAAGATACGCCAAAAAGCAGTTACTCGAGCAACTGGATGTGATTCTGAAAACGGTCAGACATTTCAGGTAGCATCCACTACCTTTTGTCAGTGACACTAAGAGACTAGGGCCTATAAACCTGCATTTCTCCTCTGGTCTCTCAGTGTCACTTCCCTTATCCTACAATTTCTTTTTTTTTTTTCTGAGAACAGGCCAAAATCAATGCGCGCGCGCGGACGTCATCCATAAAAATTACTTGGTGCACAGTTGGGGCATCATCACTAGAAAGTCGTTCGGTGTGATATAGCTGGCTGCCGCCACGCTGCGTGCCTGCGAAGCTTGTGTGTTACGCCGAAGGGCAGTTATACCGGCTATACCGACACAGAACATCTCATGGACACAAAGAATTTCAAACCGCGTGAGCTGTACAAAAACATACTGCAGATTGCTGAAACAATACGGCAAAGGAGACTACGTTTTGTGGGGAAAAATTTTTTCTGGGAAAAAAAATTGGCCAAAATCATTGTGTGCGCGGACGTCATCCATAAAAATTACTTGGTGCCGCCTAAGAGGTGAAAAGGATGCTGCCTGTGTTCACAATAATCGATATACTTCAGCTGCAGCCAAGTGCATGTAAAGGAGATACATGTGTGTAATACATATATTGATTTTACCTGCCTGCCGTTTACATTCCTAAACAGAAACTGCGGGTTTGCGATCAATCACCAGGCTTTTGAGGCCCGCTTTTGTTTCTTCCTCACAATCAGGGGACTCTTCTTCAGACAGTCGATGGTATCTTTTGTGAAGTCGTACGCCTTCATCACTCACTGTCAGATTGCTAATTGAGTGGGATGAAATCTGGGTGGACTAGTATCATCAGAGTGCAGACTTAGATGTCCGTTAACTTACTATCCTCATTGATAATTGCGTTTTCCTAGTTGCTGCTATATTCCTGATCGTAGGTCCATATTTTTATTCAGGTTTATTCATAAATCAGTGATCAAGAGTGCGGAATTTCTTCAGCAGTGCTGGTTGGATACTGGGTGGTGGTTGAATGTAACATGTACCTGCTAGAAAAAGTTCTTTTTCTTTCATTTTGAGGCAGCCGCCTTCAACTAGCTGAAGATTCTTCTGCCTTTTTGTGGCTAATACGAGATGGGGTAATCCAGGCCTCCATCCAGGAAAGTCGTGTAAAGTGCCGTTCCCAAGGGCACAACACCGGTGACGTGGCAGGACTCGAACCCGGTACCTCTTGGTTCCGAGCCGAACACTCTGCTCTTACGCCACACGACCCCACGACTTTTGCACGCTGGCTCTCAGGATAGCATCTTGAGAATCTTCAGTCAGCCATGGAGGATCCTCCGAGTTCTGTGGTGTGACACCATTCCTGCTGTTCCACGGTTCAGCAAACATGAAGGCTGTCACAGAGCCTTTTCTGCAGTACCTTCTAGCAGACACAAATTCCTGCCGTTCAAGACAGCTCCTTTCCCCCAGACAAGGTTAATACAGGACAGCGACCAGCAGACAGCACCATTCCTGCTGTTCCACAGCCCAGCACACTAATGTCACACAGCACCCTTGTGAAGCTGTCCCCAGACAAGGTTAATACAGGACAGCGACCAGCAGACAGCACCATTCCTGCTGTTCCACAGCCCAGCACACTAATGTCACACAGCACCCTTGTGAAGCTGTACCCCAGACAAGGTTAAGTGCGAGGACAGTGACCAGCAGACAGCACCATTCCTGCTGTTCCACAGCCCAGCACACAAAGGCTGTGACAGCTCCTGTTCCCCAGACAAGGTTAATATAGGACAGCGACCAGCAGACAGCACCATTCCTGCTGTTCCACAGCCCAGCACACAATGTAAAACAGCACTCTTGTGAAGCTGTCCCCAGACAAGGTTAATACAGGACAGCGACCAGCAGACAGCACCAATCCTGCTGTCCACAACCCAGCACACTAATGTCACACAGCACCCTTGTGAAGCTGTCCCCAGACAAGGTTAATGCAGGACAGCGACCAGCAGACAGCATCATCCATCCTGCCTGTCCGTCGCCTGCTGGGTGTATTGATTGGTGGTCGGGACTTGGCGGGGTCATCACGGCTGGCAGTGCGGGGGCAAGGTTGGCGGCGAATCGGTGACAGCGGGACTTGTATAATGATCTCAGGATGAGCCTCCTCACTGCCGATAGCCAGTGACGGATGCACCGTTAAGCTTCTGCCAAATACATTGTACATGACTCCGACACTACTTTTGGGGGTTTCCAATATACGGTTTGGGAGGGGTTTGGTTGTCATGTATCTGTATCTGTATAGCCGGTATAACCGCCCTTTGACGTAACAAACCAGCTTCACAGGCACGCAGCGCGGTGACAGCTGGCTACATCACACCGAATGTGGACCTAACCAAACTCCAATCGTAAGTCTAATCCTAGCCCCAACTCTAACCTTATCCCTAAACACCTGGCCTCTCACGTATGTGGCAGCTCAAGGATTTGGCTCAAGACTGGGGCATGGTTAGCAGCGAATCGGTGGCAGCGGGACTTGGGTAATGATCTCGGGATGTTCTTACCGATAATCTCCAAGCAGATCCCTTTCGGTGGCAAAAAAGACAGTAAAAATTGGCCAGGCAGTATCCATTAGCCAGAGAAACTCCACAGCCACCGACGGTTGGGGTAGCAACGAAAAAACAGCCATATATATAAAAAGGTAACGATCATTCCCCCACAACCTCTGCTTGGAGAGTACTTCCCGAAGCCTCCGATAGCGGGTGACGGGTGACGGATGTGGCAAAACTGGACATGTTACTACAAGGTACTCTCCAAGCAGAGGTTTGGGTTTTGGGGGTATTTTTAGCGTGTTGTTAGGCTTTTTTATCGGGGTTTCTCTTTTGCACTGAATTTTTTTTCCCACCAAACCCAAAAAAAATTAAAAATTCAGTGCAAAAGAGAAACCCTGATAAAAAAACCCTAACAACACACTAAAAATACCCCCAAAACCCAAACCTCTGCTTGGAGAGTAACTACAAGGCTCAAATTTGACATGACGTTTCAACTGTGTGTTTTATGTGGATGGCAAAGACACTGGAGGCATTCGCCCACTTCATTTTTTTTTCTGATTTGCAAAAAGCAACTCCATAATGATCATATTTGCCAACGGATGCGGCGTCAAGCCATATACATGTACATGATCCTGCCAAATACATGACTCCGACACTACTTGGGGGTTTCCAATATACCTGAGACAAGGCCGGGGTGGGAGGGGTTTGGTCGTGATGTGGGACACTAAACCTAAGCTAAACCCAATCGTAGGTCTAACCCTAGCCCTGAACAATGATCCAACTCTAACCCTAACCCTAATACCAACCCTAGCCCTAACTCTAATTACCAACCCAAACCCTAACCCTAGCCCTAAACACCTGGCCTCTCATGTATGTGGCAGCTCAAGGATTTGGCTCAAGACTGGGGCACGGGTAGCCTCTACCAGGCTTCGGAAGGCGACTGGAAGGAGCTCCGCTCAGGAGTGGCAAACTGTACTCTCTAGCGGACCAACACCCCCGGCATGTTATCACTCTATTCGGCCCATTTCTACTCTTTCCAGCCGCCTCCTGAAGCCCGGTAGAGGCTAGGGCACAGTTAGCACAGATCTGTGACAGCGGGACTTGTATAATGATCTCGGGATGAGCCTTTTCCCGAAGCCTCTTCGCTGCCGATAGCCAGTGATGGATGTGTTGCGAGAGGATGACCTCTGTGTATCGGTCGGAAGGGAGATCAGATGTTATGTTGTTGCGAGTGCAGCGATTGCTCACATAATGGGGACTGTAGGCTTTGCTATATTAATACATGTATATGTAATAACTATTAGCTTCTATTCCAGCATTTACCACAATGAACTTGAAAAGAAAAGTTAAATACATATTAATGACTTATATGTAAGTCATCGTATGTAAAGCACTTTTAGATCAGCTATTGGAGTTCTGAGTTGAGAGGTTGGAATATATCATTGCATCTTCTTGTGTTCATGACCGGTGTTGGTGGTCAATTTACAATCACGTACAGAGGCCCAACAATTTGGAACAACCTAAGTAGAACTTTACAAATTAGTCCCTCCGTCACCATTTTCAAAAATCATACTAAAGCAACTTTCATAAATAACCCCACACATTCTTAATTTTTGTTTAAGTTTCCTTGTTTACTACTTTTCATTACTACTTTTCATTATTGTAGATAGTATTGTATCGTATTGTATTTTATTGTTTTGTTTCATTTACCCGTTACCTAGTAAGTTATTTCTTATTTATCCGATTAATTTGAATTGTTAATTAAGTTATGAAGGGAGGCCTCCTCATAAGCATTTTATGCTTCCGGCCTCCCTGCACTGTCACATTTCATTTATATTTTCTTGTGTCTGTATTTTGTTTTAAAGTGCGAATAAAAAACTGAACTGAACTGATGGTTAGTGTGTGCAGTTGGTTTTCTGGATTTGGTGAATTTTGTAGACTTCACTGAATCTTTCCGCCTTTGCTGCTTATTGTATGAGTTTCCTATCCAGTGTATATTAAAGACTAGACCAGTCTTAAGTATTGAATGTACTCAGCAATGAACAAAGAGACAATTAACAATACATGCACAACAACATACCGGCTACAGACACATGTAAATACACTGACAATCGTGCATGTTCATGTTCATTTTTAATGAGCTTCGTCCATTAATTCACAGGAAGCGTGTGACACTTGTTGATGAAACTTCATGATTATATAAAAAAAAAAAACACAAACTGGAACTGGGAATGATGGTAACAATGAAGCATTCCAACAAGGTCTGTTGCAAGGAATCCAAACAATGATTCAGTTCGTTCTCAAAGTAATTTCTGTGATGCTCTGTGTGACAAAATACTAGACTACACTATCACACTTGATACTTGATCCAGTCAGAATTGCAATGTCTAGTTACAATGAAGCATTCCAACAAGGTCTGTTGCAAAGAATCCAAACAATGATTCAGTTTGTTCTCAAAGTAATTTCTGTGATGTTTTGTGTGATATAATACTAGCACATCAATGAAGGTTAGACATCCAGGTAATACGATACACCAAAAAAGCAGTTACTCGAGCAAATGGATATGATTTTGGAAACGGTCAGACGTTTCAGCTAGTTATAAACCTGCATTTCTCCTCTGGTCTCTCAGTCACTGACGAAAGGTAGTGGATACTAGCTGAAACGTCTGACCGCTTCCAAAATCATATCCAACTGCTTGAGTAACTAATAGTACACTATCAAACTCAATACTTGATCCAGTCAGAATTGCAATGTCATCTAATATCACACATAATGTCCTGAGCTTCTTAGAATTCCAACCAACCAGAATTGTCAGTAAAACATCAGATCTAAAATTCTGCCGATCACAAAAAAGACTGCAGAGCAGAAATTTAGGATTCTGAGTGGTAAGTTGTCATGTTTGAGCCCACACATAATTATGTAATACGCTCTTTTCGTGAAAATATTGCATGAAAATTGTACATAATTGATAATTAAATATTCGTATGTACATATATATTACTCTGACAAGATTTTTACAATTATTTACATCTCCATTGACATTAGGTCCTCACAATACTGTACACTGTGCAAACTAAACTTAAGGCCACACCAATTTGATTTCTTGGTTAATGCATTCGGCCGCTTCATTTTTTTCTGATTTGCAAATAAAAATAAAAATTCAGAATCAACTGCAAATTGCTCATATTTGCCCTGAACAGTTGAAAACAGTCCTTTTCATCCTACTTGTTACAGCTATTACATCTTCAAATGCAATGGTATCATTAAAAGTTCAAAATTCATTGTTTAAATTTTGAACCAGCCTGGTGTGTTGACTTCATGGCTCCTATCGTACCATTTTGGGCCATTATAGGATGCCTAGGCCTGTTTTTATTTTATTTTTTTTCGCCCGCCCGCTCCATTATTTTTCTAAAAAAATCCGTTAACCAAGAAATTAAATTGGTGTGGCCTTATAGGATGCCTTATTTAGGCCTGTTTTTATTTTTATTTTTTTCGCCCGCCTGCTCCATTATTTTTTTAGAAAAATCCATTAACCAAGAAATTAAATTGGTGTGGCCTTAACAGGACATCTTGTGCATACAAACGGTAGCCACTGCAATAAGCTGGTAGTAAAAACTTTTTGAACTGGAAACATTAATTTTGCAAAGCAAATGCATAATGTTTACCTTCGCATATGGTCTGCTTTGTTAATTCTTACTCAAATACATTCATAATTATATATGGTCAGACAGGAGTATAAAGCCCTCCTACTGATAAAATTGCAACATCATGTAACCCATGTAACCCAACATCAGTTACCATGGTGACAGACGTCAACAAATCAGGTCATTGGCCAGGTCAGTGTTTGGAATGGAAGAAGATGAGGAAATGTGGCAAAAACAATATGTTTTCCTTTCAAATTGGTAAACATAATTAAGCTGGCGTTTGTGCACACCAATGCCTTTTGTGCCATTTTCACATTAAAATGTGAAATTCTTTCAAATTAATCTCCAATTAGATCTTTTGATGGCTGCAAGGACAATATCAAATTGGCCAAGTAGTTACCATTTTGGCTAGCATTATTAACAAAAAAATACCAGTGCATACAAAAAACAAAGCCTGATAAAAATGCCTTTAAAAGTTTTAAAAATAAACCGAAACCAAAACTTCTGCTTGGAGAGTACTTTCGAATACATGTAACCATAACGTTACCATAGTTGTACCTTCTATTTCCCCTACATCTTATATTTTCTGATACTGTATATCCTGATTTTTTCACTGTACTGTTATGTTCACTGTTTTTCTGCCCTGAAACCACATCCTTGCACAATTTAACAACTGTTTTCAACAGTTTCCTTTGATGTTTTCAGTTGCAGAATTAATTGTATCACTGCACAGCAGCTTTTTGGTGTTTGAAATGTTGAACTTGTGTGTCCATAAAGGGACATGTGCAAGATTTAACAGTGAAATATTTCATTTCTATTGCCCATGAAAGCACAATGACAAAACAGTAGTAACGTCATTGTCTCAGTAATATCTCAACGGCATCCCAGTAAATTGCAATTGATTTGCATTTTGTACCCAACCAATTTCCTTTGGGAGAGAAAATAGCAAAAACAACTGCTGAGAACGTGTAGGGTTACATCATGTTGCAATTTTATAGCAGGAGGGATTTGGACTTCTGTCAGCATATTTGTAAATGTGTTCGAGTAAGAATTAACAGAGCAGACCATATGCGAAGGTAAACATTATGCATTTGCTTTGCAAATGTAAGTTAACCTTTCTAGTTATACGGTGTGCTCTGTTAATTCTTACACATTCATATATATGGTGACAGGAGTCCAAATCCCTCCTGCTATAAAACTGCAACATGATGTAACCCAACACCAGTTACCATGGTGACAGACCTCTGGTTCAGGTCACTGACCTTATTTGTTTGGAGAAGAAGAGGAAACAGAGCAAAAACAATATGTTTTCCTTCAGTACCATGGTGACAGACGTCTGGTTCAGGTCATTGACCTTATTTGTTCGGAGAAGAAGAGCAAAAACAATATGTTTTCCTTCAGTAAACATAATCAAATTTATGTCACAATTATGTCCCAAATCAACTATCATTTTACATTATAAAAGAATATTATATTAAATATTATTTTGAATCATAAAAATGGGTCAATATCACACCGAACGGCTTGCTACACTCAATCTTTGCACATTTGATTGCAGGAGTTGTTTAAAGCTTTCTAGTGCTGATGCCCCAACTGTGCTTGGTGGCAACGAGTTCCAGTCTACGATAGTTCTGGGGAAGTACAAGTTTTTGAACACCTCAATTCTTGGTTGATAACTCTGATATTTGAAGGCATGACTGTTTCTTGTTCTTTTCTGGACTGGTATCAGTATACTTAGTGGTTGGTACATCCACCAGTTTATTTGTCATTTTGTACATCATGCACAGTCTGGACATTCTACGTCTGTCTTCCAGTGACCCCCACTGTAGGTTTCTCTTCATTTCCGTTATAACACTATAAAACACTAGTTACACTTCAGAGTTGCAGTCCCTCCTGTGTCATGACTGCTGCTCGGCACCTTCCTTTTTCCTCTTGACGGCGGCGACGACGTTGGCCTTGAGGCTGGTGAGGCTGGAGGACAGGTCCTCATCCAGTTTCTGCACCAGCTGGGCGTTCGTTGCCATGGCAACCCGCAGGTCACCTGCGCTCGTCTGGGGACACAGAGCATCATCTTAGAAACTCATGTCTTATAAACATCTTGTAAACCAACAAACCAACATCTTTATGCAGCAAGATTAAACTGTAATTTCCAACACAAGAATTGGACTCACCCAAATCTTGCTGCATAATGACTTCTACCAACACAGATGAACTTTCAAGATAAAACCAACATGTTATATTATTAAAACATTTGAGTATTAAACATTTGAGTATTTTTGTTAACTTGTCTTACTCTCTTTTTCTTTAAGCTATATTTATATCACCGTTGGATATTATGAGTACAACATTTTAAAGATGAACTATCACATGATAACTGTCAATCTGTCAAATTGATGTTAAAGAGATCAATGCTTTTAGACAGCTGATGTACATATTGTAAACTACAACACACTATTCACTCTCATGTTCCTGTTTTAAAGTTCTAGAGTTCTAAAATTCTTAAATTCTAAAGGTCTAGATTTCTAAAGTTCTAAAATTTTTAAGTTCTAAAAGTTCTAGAGTTCTAAAAGTTCTAGAGTTTAAAAGTTCTTAAGTTCTAGAGTTCTAAAATTCTTAAGTTCTTAAGTTCTAGAGTTCAAAAATTCTTAAGTTCTAAAGGTCTAGATTTCTAAAGTTCTAAAATTCTTAAGTTCTAAAAGTTCTAGAGTTCTAAAAGTTCTAGAGTTCTAAAGTTCTAGAGTTCTAATGTTCTAAAATTCTTAGGTTCCAAATGTCTAGATTTCTAGAGTTCTAAAGTTCTAAAATTCTTAAGTTCTAAAGTTCTAGAGTTCAAAAGTTCTAGAGGTCTCAAGTTCTTAAGTTCTAGAGTTCTTGAGTTGTAGAGTTCTGGAGATCTAAAGTTCTAGGGTTCTAGAGCTCTAAAACTCTTAACTTCTAGAGTTCTAAAGTTCTAGAGTTCTAAAGTTCTAAAGTTGAAGCTGTCTCTCACCTGTCCCGACGTGTCCTTGAGCTCCCTGAGAGTCTGCAGCGCCGGCTTCAGGCCGCTGAAGAACTCCTTAATGGCCTTGGCCAGCTCCCCGTCCATGGACTTAGACGCAGACGAGGGGGCCTTCTGGGCCGGGGAGGGGGGGTTTGGGGCTGGGGAGGGGGTCTTCGTTGTTGCTGAGGGGGTCTTCTGTGCTGATGGTGATGTTGTTGCAGCAGGGGTCTTAGGAGAACCTGGAAGGTGGGAATAAAATGCATCATTCGGCAGCTCTCTACTTGTACTTTATCCATCCATTTATCCATCAACTTTCTGTTTTGGGGAGGGGGTCTTTGTTGCCAGGGGGGGGTTCTTTGCTAATGGGGGGTCTTCTGTTGTGATGCTGTGGCAGGGGGCATCCTAGGGGAACCTGGAAGTAAGGAATAAAATGCATTCATAGCTCCCATTGGTCAAACGTTTTTTAACTGCACTGTTTAGTACAGAAAGTCTTCTAAGCAGCCATGAAAAAAAGCCCATGATCTATAGCTTACTACTCCTTGCTGGTTTAAGGCCTGGGGGAACCTGGAAGAAAGGAATAAAATTCATCATCGCAATTCGCTGTCTACTTAACTTTGTACTTTGTACTTTATCTGTCCACTTCAAAGTTTAATGATTTTGTACTGACTGGAAGGAATTTACTTCACATTCAATAAACTTCTGCCTGTCTCTAATCATATATTATTGCCTCTGGAAGATTGTTCCAAAGTTCTAGACCGACATTTGTGGAAGGATTGACGTAACAGGTGACTATCACCTCTTCAAGATGTCAACCCTGAGACTAGACTGTAAGGTTTAAACTATTCACACCAGGAAAGACCCCCCTGCTCTTTTCGATAAGTGTGGTGGGATCTTCAATGTGCTCCGACAAGGTGTGGCTATCCTCACTGGACCTCCAGCTTTACGTTCCATCTTACAGGACATCCCTAAGCGAAGCTAGGTCTTCTTCTAATGCATTCCACCGAGCCCCTTCCTGTAAGAGGCGAGTACATCTCTCCCTTGTAGCAGGTTAGCGCATCCTTCCCCCCTGGTCCCAGGCACAGGGTAATTGAAGCTATCCATCACTCCCACACAGGTGTACTGCTATATAAAACACAGCCTGGCAGTGCTTATTCTCCTGCCTTCCTCTATAATCCAGAACATGTGCTGATGATACCATATCTGAAGATATTCAAGGCTTCAGCTAATACCAACAAATCTTGTGAAAAATGGGCATATTTCATTCTTAGTACATGTTATTTCCGTCACTCCCACACAGGTGTACACTGGCTGCTTATTCTCCTGCCTTCCTCCATAATCACCAACATGTGCTGATGATACATGTACCATGTCTGAGGATATTCAAGTTTCAGCTTACCAAGAAATCTTGTGAAAAATGGTCATATTTCAGAGGGCCTGCATGCCCTTTTTTGTAAGGCGTAATCAGGCTGTTTAATCTTCATAATCTGTAGGCAGCTGCCCAAAATCCTCATAATTCATAATCAGTACGTTAGCTGAAACATGTATAGTTGTACGCAATCAGCTCTGAGAATTTAACATAATTCGTAATCGTTGGCAAAAATTTTGCTTAATTCGTAATGACCACCCCCCCTCCATGCAGGCCCTCGTGCTGCTTATTGAAGTTCTTCTCTTGCCTTTCTCCATTAGGCCATGTTGATTTGATTATATGGATGACATCCTCCGGGAGCCCCAAAACTGATGCGCGCGTGCGAATAAAAAAAAAGTTTTGCAAAAAAAAAAGTTCTTTTCATTATGAAATCTACGTGGTCATGAGGGTTGAGCAAATGGCACAGAATATGGTTTGGCGAATAATCTAGTCTTCAAGTTCATTTCTTTACAATTTCGTCTTTTTTCGTTTGATTTTGGCATTCTACGACATTGGTATGGTTTTTATTAATTTTTTTTGTAACTTATGGTATATCTATAACTGTTTTGTACGATTTACAGTATGGTTGAAAACTTTTTTTTTTTGGAAACGGCCGAAAATTCATGCGCGCGCGGATGTCATCCATATAATCAAATCAACATGGCCTTATCACCAACATGTGCTGGTGAACCATGTCTGAGGATATTTAAGTTTCAGCTTACCAAGAAATCTTGTGAAAAATGGGCATATTTCAGTCTTAGTACATGTTATTTCCTGGAGGTTATGGAAATACTGAAGTTTGATGAATGTTTACTAAGATCAGTGAGTATTTCCTCCAGCCGTCAAGTAGAATTCTGAGGCAAGCTCACCAACAAATCTTGTGAAAAATGAGTGTATTTCAGACCTAGTACATGTTATTTCCTGAATGTTTTGGGTGAAACATTATGAGTTGATGTTGATGAATGTAAGATCAGTGCGTATTTCCGTCAACTGTCATGTACAATTCTGAAGCAAGCTCACCAACAACTCTTGTGAAAAATAGGCATATTTCAGTCACTGTAGTACACATCGTTTCCTGAAAGTTTTTTTTGGGGAAACATTATGAGTTGATGAAGGTAAGATACCATACTGGTAAATGTAAGATCAGTGAGTATTTCCGCCAGCTGTCATGGAGTCTAAGGCATGCATCAGCTACCAGCAGGTACTGTCTACAAAACTGCCCACAGATAGTAATAAGGCTGTACACACACCTCTGTACACCTAAGATTTCCAGAAGAAGACCTAGCTTTGCTTAGGGATGTGCTGTCAGATGGAACGTAAACTAACTGGCTCCAGGCAGCCTCTGGATCTGACTTCTGGAAGTCGTATTTCAGCCGTAATACGGGCCAGACCGGCACGTCTCAATCAGCTGACACGTGCGCTGACCTGTGTGATTGGTCGGATGGGCAGTGTCACCGACACCAGTGTGGCACTGGCTCTAGTTGCCGGATTCCTCCATTGCCTAGAGCATCGTCATAAAACACACAGCTGAAACGTCAGGCTGAATTTGGATCCTGTTTTCGAATCAGCAGTGACCCACATGAGTGGAGGGATGTGGAGTGTCATGGACACCAGGCAGGCACTGGCACTAGTTGTCCGATGCCTCCAATGCCTAGAGCATTGTCATAAAACACACAGCTGAAACGTCAGGCTGAATTTGGACCCTGTTTTGGAGTGAGTAGTGACCTACAAGAGTGGAGGGATGGGTAGTGTCATGGACACCTGCAGGTGTGATACTGGCTCTAGTTGTCCGATGCCTCAAGCGTCTTTGCCATCACCATAAAACACACAGTTTGAAACGTCATGCTGAATTTGGACCCTGTTTTGGAGTGAGTAGTGACCCTCAAGAGTGGAGGGATGGCCAGTGTCACGGACACCAGGCAGGCACTGGCACTATATAGTTGTCCAATGCCTCCAATGCCTAGCGCATCTCCATAAAACACACAGCTGAAACGTCATGCTGAATTTGCACCTGGTAGTAACATGTCCTGTTTTGGAGTGAGTAGTGGCCCACATGAGTTTAGAGATGGGTAGTGTCATGGATACCAGTGTGGCACTGGTACTAGTTGCCGGATTCCTCCATGGCCTAGAGCATTGTCATAAAACACACAGCTGAAACGTCAGCCTGAGGCTGAATTTGGACCCTGTTTTCGAATCAGCAGTGACCCACAAGAGTGGAGGGATGGCCAGTGTCACGGACACCAGGCAGGCACTGGCACTAGTTGTCCCATGCCTCCAATGCCTAGCGCATCTCCATAAAACACACAGTTGAAACGTCATGCTGAATTTGCACCTTGTAGTAACGTGTCCTGTTTTGTTGATGGAGGTTAGACATCCAGGTATTGAGATACACATGGAAATTGTTAATCAAGCAACTGGATAGATTTGGAAAACTGTCAGATGTAGCATCAACTACTTTTCGGCAATTTGAGAGCCCTGTAGTAAGATGTCCTGTTTTTGTGAGTGGTGACCTACAACTACAAGAGTGGAGGGATGGGTAGTGTCATGGACACAGTATGTGATACTGGCTCTAGTTGTCCGATGCCTCGAGCGTCTTTGCCATCGCCATAAAACACACAGTTGAAACGTCATGCTGAATTTGCACCCGGTAGTAACATGTCCTGTTTTGAAGCGAGTAGTGGTCCACATGAGTGGAGGGATGTTGAGCATCATGGACACCTGTGTGATACTGGTACTAGTTGTCCGATGCCTCAAGCGTCTTTGCCATTGCCATAAAGCACACAGCTAAAACGTCAGGCTGAATTTGCACCCGGTAGTAACATGTCCTGTTTTGAAGCGAGTAGTGACAGTCCTAAACCCATGTAATCCAGTAGTAAATGGGATCCAGCTGGGACTAAGATAACTCAGTAGGTGAGGCGGATGCGAGTCACCCAGATGTGACAAAAATATTCAAGCTCAACAGGAGCTGAGCTCTACCTGCCTGAATACTACTCTTTGCACATCCCTCAGCATGTTGTACTTGCTAACTCCTATGGCCTGCAGCCAAGAAATGTTATCTTGAAAAGACAGTAACCGTTATAAGCACATAGATATGGGCATGTGTGGTTTTGGAGGGTATAATATAAGAAAGTACATGTAGGCCTTATGTGATTTTGCCTACTGGGCTTGCCATAAGGCAGGAAAAAACCTTTCATATACATGTATAATGTATTCACTTTTCTTTCTGCTTGTTCAACAGATTTCAATACATTAGATCCTATAGATAAATTCAATTACATTCTGAGGGGAGATAACCAATACTGTGTTCAAATAGGGAGATACATTAAAGAATGTTTAAATCTTAGAGACTACATGTTAGAGATTAGTGTTGCCACTGACATATATTCTGTACGGAATTTGCCACATATACATAAATTATATTCTGTATGTAGGATGATGTTATTCATACATGTATTTACCTTTGTTAGTTTGTAGGAGACCATACAAAAGTCAATAAAGAACGTTATTATACTCCTTGCAAGCAGCCAGTAGGTAGAGATCACTATGATACACCACGAGTTAGAAGCCAATGTTGGCTAAACTCCTCATCAATGGACTTTAAAATTGAACTGTTATTTAATACTGTTCAAGAGTAGCCTTTCCTGTAAGGACTCCAATAACGCTGTTTTTTAATTGTGCTGATCTCCAACCACCACGTTATATCTGTAGTATTGTTAATGACGTCGATAATATTGAACTTTGTACTATATACAAGTATTATAATATACATATAGAATACAACACGGTGTATTCCGTATCGCCCGAGGTACCAGCCCGACCGCGCGTCGGATCGCCCGACGGCCGAAGGCCGGAGGGTGATCCGATCCGCGGAAGGGCTGGGACCGAGGGTGATGCGGAATACACCGTGTTGCATTTTATTTATGTCATACCCACCCAAGAAAACGCGCCTTTCAATGCGAAATGAGCAAAAATTTGGTGTCCCTAATCCAAAAAACGCAACAACATCAATTCCAACGTCCGAATTTTGCATTCGAATTTTCGGAAGCGTTGCACGCGGTTAGGGCGAAACGCGTTCGAATCTGTCTATGGAACATTTGGAAGGGCCGGGCCGTACGCGTTCAGAACCCCCGGGCTGTACCGCTAGTTATCACACGGGCCGGAACACCCGTATCGAACGTAATCGCGGCCCAGGTAGGACATAAACTTTTTTATTGGTTTTACTGAATTTCATGATTGTCAACTTCGGCGCAATTCAGCTATTGCTGCAAGGTCGATTTGTCCCTTGTTTATCAATAAACCATTTACTACTACATGAAACATTCATATCAATCAATCAAATGGTTTATTTGTAAAAACAAAACCTTGTAGCCATCAGCTAAATTGTGTCTTGCTGTACAATTTTGATTTTTGACATATCTGGCATAACACATTAAAATTACTATTTACTCAATAAAATCCATATCATTATACATTGACATACTTAAAAATAACAGATACAATTTTAACATTAAAACTAACAGTTACAAACATATATTAAGTACTTACACAAAAATATACAAAGTAAATGAGACTAGAGGACAGACTAACCACCCTAGTAATATGATACACATTATTTGGAGGAATTGTTCAATATGCGCACCAGGTATGGTATTGGAGAGTTCTTATATCTGTTGGTTCTGTACTTAGTAGCTTTTAGCTTTTCAGAGTTCCTTGTGTGTCTTCCTGAGAGTTCACCCACCTTAGGAGGTAGGAGATCAGGGTTCAGTTTTGTAGCAAATTTAAGACATACTGAGGAGAAGGGAATGCAGGGATGAGTCGTCCATCCTTCATGGCATATCAGGCCCCGTGGACAGTCAGAGATGGATGGTCAGGAGAAAGGAAGGGGCTGGTCAGAGGTTTATATCCGGCTGCGGGGGCTTTGTTCCTCCGCAGGCCTTAAAAACCAGCAAGGGGAAGTGATAGATCATCATACAAACTGTACGAAAGTCGATAAACAACCAGTTGCCAGAGTACCTAGACATCTTTAACCGAACCCAAGAAACCCACAACTACTCCACCCGACACAGTATGAACCAGTCCCTGCGACTTCCTAAAGCTAGATTGGAATGCGGCAAGAGAACGTTTGCTTATCGAGGTGCAGTGGGCTGGAATAAACTCCCACCCGGTGTTAGAACTGCACCGTCGATACAGACGTTCAGAACACTGTATGCTGAGTTACGTGACCTCTGACTTCCCTCCCTTATTACGACCTGGCATGACCCCGATAACGAGTAATGGCTCACGTTTATGATATTGTTTTTGGTGTATAATTTGTTGTATTTCCGTGTATACATGTGTCGTACCCAGGGCCACTCTGTAAAGCAGTGCTATGTCACTGAGTAGTGTTACCCTGGTTAAAGAATACAGAAATAAATAAATAAATCATGGGCCTTTCTTTTTCATGGCCGCCCAGAAGAGTTTCTGTACCCAACAGTGTTTTTTGCACAGCCTGTCGGCTGAATAAAAGAATTGGTTGTGTAAAAAAAAGAGTCTCTTTACTCAGTATTGACAGTAAGTGTTCCTGCTGCTAATGCTGAGTGAGAGCTGGCATACTTGATAAAAAATTGAAAACACTTCAATAAATATTCATAAAAGAAAGACCATCCTTAGGCCACACCAATTTGATTTCTTAGTTAACGGATTTGCCCGCTTCATTTTTTTCGGATTTGCAAGCAACTGCAAAATGCTCATATTTTGCCCTAAACAGTTGAAAACAGTCCTCTTCTTCCTAGTTGTTACAGTTATTCCATCTTTCAATGCAGTGGTATCATTAAAAGTTCAAAATTCATTGTTTAAATTTAGGCAGTTTAACATCTATACTGCAAGGTTGCGCATGGGCTGGAGTCAATTGAACTGCACCCTGCACAAAATGAGCCTTAAAGACAAGACGTGTGCCTGTGGGGCCTCCTCTGAAACAGTACCACACTACTTGTTACATTGCCCTCTCCACACTGAGCCACGCAACACCCTTGCCTCCACTGTTGAACACCTTACTCAACATCACCTAACCACATCTGTTCTGCTCCAGGGTTCTCCAGGTCATAACTTAGATACAAATACAAAACTCACACATGCACTCCACACATTCATTGCCCAATCAAAAAGATTCTGTGCCTCTTCCAGCTGAGCCTAACTTAACATTTCATTTTGCTGTATAGTTATATAATTATAATTGATTTTAATTATAGGTGTAATTTATATGAAAATTGTATACTTGTGTATAATCTTGCTTTAACTATTAATTGTTGTTGCTTTTTACGTCATATGTACAGGTATGTGTTGGGTGTGCACGCTATCAGCATACTTGCTGCCTAGTGCACACTTTGTATTGTCATGTCGCAATTTTGAATAAAATTGTTTAAATTTTGAACTAGCCTGGTGTGTTGACTTCCTGGCTCCTATCGTACCATTTTGGGCCATAATAGGATGCCTAGGCCTGTTTTTTTCTTTCTTTCTTTTTTTTTCACCCGCCCGCTCCATTATTTTTCTAGAAAAATCCGTTAACCAAGAAATTAAATTGGTGTGGCCTTATGGAAAAACTGGAGGTTGATGAATGTGAAATCAGTGAGTATTTCCTCCAGCCGTCAAGTAGAATTCTGAGGCAAGCTCAGCAACAGATCTTGAAAAATGAGACAGTGTATTATTTTTCTAGAAAAATCCGTTAACCAAGAAATTGAATTGGTGTGGCCTTACCTGCAGAAGAGTTATGCTGCCGCCCCCCTCCCCCACGGACCTGCTGCGCCGTCTTCAGTTTCTCCAGCTGCTGCAGCAGGGAGAACTTCTCCTTCCTCGCAGCCTGCTCCGACAGCCTCAGCTTCTCCAGCTCAGCCTCCAGGTCCTGAACCTGCTTCTTCAGCTCAAGATTCTCTGCCTCTCTCATGTGCTGCAGCAATACATTAAATACAGCTTAAACACAACGCACAAACACAGCCAT
Source organism: Branchiostoma belcheri (assembly GCF_001625305.1). Taxonomy (NCBI): domain Eukaryota; kingdom Metazoa; phylum Chordata; class Leptocardii; order Amphioxiformes; family Branchiostomatidae; genus Branchiostoma; species Branchiostoma belcheri. The sequence continues at coordinate 1,114,141 of NW_017804331.1, forward strand.
ACACATCACATACAGGTTACAACACACACACATGTAAACATCTCAGCTCAGCCTCCAGCTCCTGAACCTGCTTCTTCAGCACAATGTTCTCCGCCTCTCACATGTGCTGCAGCAATACATTAAATACAGCTTAAACACAACACACAGTCACACAAACACAGCCATACACATCACATACAGGTTACAACACACACACATGTAAACATCTCAGCTCAGTCTCCAGTTCCTGAACCTGCTTCTTCATCACAATGTTCTTTGCCTCTCGCATGTGCTGCAGAAGACACACACACACATAATTCATTCATTCATTAGTTCATTCATTCAATTCATCCATTCATTCGATCTTTTATTCATTCATTTCTTCTTCTAGCTCAAGGTTCTCTGCCTCTCGCATGTGCTGCAGAAGACACACACACGCACATAATTCTTCATTCATTTGTTCATTCATTCAATTCATCCATCCATTCGTTATTTTATTTATTCATTCATTCCTTCTTCTGGCTCAAGGTTCTCTGCCTCTCGCATGTGCTGCAGAAGACACACACACGCACATAAATCTTCATTCATTCATTTGTTCATTCATTCAATTCATCCATTCATTCAATCTTTTATTCATTCATTTCTTCTTCTAGCTCAAGGTTCTATGCTTCTCAAATGTGATGCAACAACAGAGATACACATCACAAACTGGTTACAACAAACACACATATTTCAATTTTTTTTAATTTAAAAATTTAAAAATCTAAAAATCTAAAAGTTTAAAAATTCAAAAATCTTTAAATTTTTTTAAATCTTTGAAATTTTTAAATTTTTCAAATTTGATTTTTTTTAGTACTCTAATTTTTTTAATTTCTATTATCCTTAAAAGAATACCATCCAAAAAAATCTTTAGTTAATAATACCTTCATCTCAGTTCTGAGACCAATAATCTTGGCACATTTCAACTAAGATGATTCACCACCACATATGAACACCTGAAGTTGAGGGTATATTAGTCATCACCAGGTTTTCCCTCCACAGAACAGCTCGAAATGAAAACATAAATCACAACACATGCTGCAAACTGCACTAGATGTATACTGCTGTCAGGGCTGGAAATCCAGGTGCATGTCATCCTTAAGCCTCGGTCACATCCCGCCGTACGTGCTTCTGCGTGCTGTCTACGTGCAAAAACGTGGGCAAACGTAGGGCATCCGTGCGTGGTGAGTACCGCCTCCGTACAGAATCCTACGGATTTGGGAGCACGCAGACACGCCGTAGAACTTTAAGTGCGTGCGAGTACAAGCGACACGCGTGCCCCGTACGTACCGTACGGAAGAAGCACGTGTGAGTACGGCCTCCTTACGGTAAAGTTGCAATCGCACAGAGATCGTACGTTGTAAGCACGTACAAATCACCACTTGCGCAATGTAGACTTGGCGTGAAGACGACACTCTTACACTTTGCGCAACCGTGCGAGTGACGTGCGTAGATGCCACTCCTTCCCCACGTTTTCAGAACATTACGTAGCAGACGTGGCCTCCCAAAAAACGTACGGACAAAAAGCACGTACGGCGGGTTGTGACTAAGGCTTTAGTGCACCCAAATTTATTCTGTGGGTGCACTGGTGCACCCCAAATATTTTTGTAGGTATTTTTTTTACATATCAAAATTTAATGAATAATAGTATGCATGTATATACATGTATAGTAGTGCTTGTTTAAGACTTTGAAGTTAGCTCCCATTTAAGATTCAAGCTCAGAAGAGTAGTAAGATCTCTAATTAGGTTTTGTTTTATATCAGATGCACGCAACAAATTTTTTGTGCACCCAATTTTTTAGGTTAGGTGCACCAGTACACCTATTCCCAAAAATGAATTTCGAGCCCAGTGTGACACATGCTGTACACTGCACCAGCTGTATATATACTGCTGTGATCTATCAGGAAATATGAGTGGGCCACCCTCGGGGCCTCTCACCTATGTTTCAAAGGTGAGACAATAACATCTATACTGTGTAATGGTAACAACTTTCTTTGCAAGGACACACATAGAATGCTAAACTTCAGGTTTGATGTCAAGCATCCAATATCTCTCCTCTCTGTAAGCATATCCAACACAGCTATAGAATATTATTGTTTATTTGTTAGACTGATTCGCCAGGACTGTTTGTTTGTTTGTTTGAGCCTTTGTCATACTGACTCACAGGGACTATTTGTTCTTGTTTGTTTGTTGGGCTGACTCACCAGGACTGTTTCCTTGTTTGTTTATTTGTTTGTTTCAGCTTTTGTCAGAACGACTCACAGGGACTATTTGTTTTTGTTTGTTTGTCATACTGACTCACCAGGACCTGTTCCAGGTCAGAGTCGGAGAAGGAAGATGACCTTGACCCGTCCTGGATGGTGGAGCTGCTGCCGTAACCGTTGTCTGAGCCGTCCTGGGGGGAACTCGGGGGGTCATCCTCACGCCCTTCTGTAGAAACCAAGAAAAGGAAGACAAGTGTGTGAGAAACTGACTATTTTGTTTGTTTGTTTGTTTGTTTGTTTGTCTGACTGCCGCCGTAGCCGTTGTCTGAGCCGTCCTGGGGGGAACTGGGGAGGTCATCTTCTCGCCCTTCTGCAGAAACAAGTTTGTGAAAAAGCATTTAAGACTAGAAAGGTAACAATTGCAAAGCAAATGCATAATGTTTACCTTCACAATTGGTCTAGCCTGACAAACTACTGCTCTGTTTATTGTTATTCGGACACATTCATAATATATATCAGCCACTCCAGCTCTGTCCTGCTACAAAATGTAACCCAACACCACTGGGTGTCTGCCACAGCACCAGTTACCATGGTGACAGACGTCTGGTCCAGGTCATTGACTTTGTTTGTTTGGAGAAGAAGAAGAGGAAGAAACAGTGCAAAAACAGCAAAATCTCACCCTGTAGTCCCCACATGTCCAGCACCAGTTCCCATGGTGACAGACGTCTGGTCCAGGTCATTGACTTTGTTTGTTTGGAGAAGAAGAAGAGGAAGAAGAGGAAGAAACTGTGCAAAAACAACATGTTTTCCTTCGGCAAAATCTCACTCTGTAGTCCCCACATGTCCAGCACCAGTTACCATGGTGACAGACATCTGGTCTAGTCTAGACTTTGTTTGTTTGGAGAAGAAGAAGAGGAAGAAACTGTGCAAAAACAGCAAAATCTCACCCTGTAGTCCCCACATGTCCAGCACCAGTGCGTGTGTCTGCAGGTACTGTAGGAACTCCATGGAGACAGGGTTGATGGTGAACTGCTGTGTGAAGTTCATCTTGGCGTTGGGGCTGTGCCACACCGGCTTCGACCTGTACGTGTTCGACGTGCCGTAAAACTGGAAGCTGCAGACGGAAGATAGAAAGTTTATTGCAGATACTTGCCCGAGGGCTAATTGCAGTTACAAACAACATAAGAAATTATATAAAGAAAATACAGTGGTATGTGAGATTATATGTGCTAGTTTTACTGGGTTTGACTTCTTCTTTTTAGGCAATGGAAGACGAATTTACCCACTTCTTCAGTCTATAATATGTGGGTTCTTTGATTTTAGTAGTAAAATTGTTTTTTTTTGTGGTAGGGAATAGTGGGGAAGTAAGGGAGCATTTTGGACACGGTGCTAAGTAATTGTTTTCTGATGTCGTCATAAAATGGACAGTTAGAGATGAAATGAATTTCATCTTCTACTGCATTTGAGGAGCAATATTTACACATTCTCTCTGACACAGGAAGTTTAATGGTGAATCATTTTTTATTTAGGCCACACCAATTTAATTTGTTGGTTCTGTGATTTTTTCAGAAAAAAATATGAAGCGACAGGGAGAAAAAAAAACAGGTCTAGGCATCACATTATAGTCCCAAATGCTACGATAGGAGCTACTAAGGCTGGGTTAATATCTAAACAATGAATTTTGAACTTTTAATCACACCACTGCATTGATAGATGGAAAAACTGTAACAACTAGAAAGGCCGACATTTGCTTGGGAGCAAATACAGCATATTTCAGTCCATCTCCCTCCCACGCAAAAGTGGCAAAGGTTCTCAAATAAATGAATTTAATAGTAGCTATATGAGAACAAAGATGCAACAACAAGTACTTTGAATCTCGAAAGCTTTACTAATCTTATTACAGGTATGCAAAACCTACAATGATGAGATTTGATACATTTTGAAGGTCTTAGGCACATAAAATTGAATGTGTGGGTCATTACGCAATGTGACCTCAGGTAACCCGCAATGGAACACGTGTTCCATGGATGGAACCGGCCATTCTTTAGACTGATAGAACATGGAACGGGTATAGCACTTTTGGCCCTTTTTTTGCTGAAAATAGCCATTAAAGTCCCCCAAATGAGTCATTTGGAAGTGGTGTATGCCAAATACATGACTGCTATTCTGTAGACACACGTTCAAGGTACCCTTATACCGAATGTCATATCATTTGGTTGTAATACCAGGGCTCAGGATCCAAAAATCCATTTTTTGTCGGAAATTGCCCCAAAAAAACCTTGAAATTTTTCAAAGGCATGTTTCAAAAAAATGAAAGAAACGTCTGGGGGTATTGGCCCACTCTACCTCCATGCCAAATTTCAGATCATTTGGCTGAATGATGGCGGAGTTGAATCCCTCTGAACGAGTGGCAGGAGGAGGAGAAGGAGGAGGAGAAACATGAGGGAACACAATATATTTCATCCATACCATGGTATGGACTGAAATATAACTAGGAAGAAAAGGACTTTCCTCAACTGTTGGGGGCAAAATATGAGCATATTTGAGTTGATTTAAAACCAGCATCTTTTTTTTGCAAATCAAAAATTAATACTCTTCTCACATCACTGTCAAAACTGATTGATGATTTATTTTACCAGTATCCCTGTTGTTGTGGCAGACACATCTAAATCAATCATACCTGTGTAGGATACTTACATGTACATTTTGTATCTTCCTTTATGATTGTGTTTATTAAACTCACACAAAAACTGTTTGTAATCAAGTACCAGCTTCTTTAGCTCTTGAAACAACAGTCTATTGTCTGCGCTCGTAAACTTATGTTTGTAGTTGACAGCCTGATACTCATCAGGGGTTTTTCTAAACAGAGGAATAAGGGTGCTACTCCCTCATGTAACCAGCCAGCTCCCTCATATCAATTTTCAGGTTGAACTCTAAGTGTCTACATTCACAACATTTAGTCTTTCTCAAAATGATCTTTTTCCAGTAAACATGTAAAAATATTATAAAACTAGAGAAGTAACATTTGCAAAGTAACATTTGCAAAGCAAATGCATAATGTTTACCTTCGGACATGGTCTGCCCTGTTAATTTTTACTCAAACACATTTACATACATGTACTACTAGTATATGGTGACAGGAGTAGAGCAGACCATGAAATTGCAACATTATGTAACCCAACACCAGTCACCATGGTGACAGACGTCAACAAATCATGTCATTGGTCAGGTCAGAGGTTAGTGTTTGGAACAGAAGAGGAGGAAGAAACTGAGTAAAAACAATATGTTTTCCTTCGGTAAACATAACAATGCATTTTAGCATTACAAACTGCTTTACTCTCATAAAAAAAATCCCCCCTCGTTTGCTTCGGTCCCTTGCCATGCTAATGCGATCTACTCCCTCATGCTAAATTTTTCTACAAAAATCCCTGCTCACAGTACATGAATGATTCCGATTGGTGTAAAACACAGGCTTTCCCTTAAGTGCATCCTGTTGTCATGTAAATGCTAACATCAAAAGAACTACTTTGTGATAAAACTCTTCAGGGGAAACTATAAAGCTGTGATTTACACATATCACATATTCCACATCGTCTTTTTTCTGTAACTTGAAGATCAGCTGCTTACTTTGTGATAAAACTCTTGGGGGAAACTATAAAGCTTTGTTCCTACACTAAGCAACACTGTGATTTACACACCTCATATTCCTTGTCTCCTTTCTGTAACTTGTTTTGTAAACAGACCTTTATAATGTACATTGGGGAAACAGAGAGGTCTCTGAAAGCCAGGTTTCAAGAACATACACGGCCTAGCTCTGCCAGTTCAGAGGTGTCTCAACACATCCACATAGAGTCACCCGGACATTTTGTTTCACTTGACACTGTAAGGATTTTAGACACTGAACAAGACTATTTCTTGAGAGGGGTGAAGGAAGCCATATACATGTACATCAGGGCCCATCACCCTACATTGAACCGCGACGGGGGTCGACATCATCTACCACTACCAGATACAAATGTACCTTTGACCCAGTGTTGACGTCACACTTCAAAGAAGCCACGTGACAAGCTTCACTGGGTCAGTCTACTGAGGAAGACCAGAGTGACTGTTTGAAAGCTCTAGGTGAGAGAATATTTTGTGTTGGAACAAAAGTTTTAACTTCAAAAATGTAACTACCAACACAGATGAACTTTCATGATAGCCCTTTATAAGCTTCAAGGGATGAAAGGGGAGGATGGAATTGATGTTGTTAGAATTTTTTTATCTAGGGACACCAAATTTTCTCAACTTTTGGCACATCTTTCAGTATGTGTTCTCAGGTGGGTATGAAAGAAGTTGGTACATTGAGTTACGAGGTTATACATGTATAATTATCAATCTGTGTCAAACCTTGTACTTGTTGTAGAGTGAGTGTGTGTGTGTGAGTGAATGAGCGGGTGTGTGCCTGTGTGAGTGTGTCAGTGAGTAAATGTGTGTGTGTGATAGTGAGTGAATGAGTGAGTTAAATGTGTGAGCGTGTGCATGTGAGTGAGTGAGTGAATGAATGTGTGTGAGTGTGCGAGTGTGCGTACCTAAACATGGATAGTGAGTGGGTATGAGTGAGTGTGAGTGAGTGAATGAATGAGTGTGAAAGTGAACGTACCTAAACATGGACCCTCTTGACTTCTCCTCCTGAGTGAGAGTGTGAGAGTGTGTCAGTGAGTGAATGTGTGTGTGCGAGTGTGTGTGACTGAGTGTCTGAGTGTGAGTGAGCAAGTGTGTGAGTGAATGATTGACTGAGTGAGCGAGTGAGAGTGTCAGTGAATGAGTGAGTGAGCGAGTGAGTGAGCGAGTGTGTGAGTGAATGATTGACTGAGCGAGTGTGTGAGTGAATGATTGACTGAGCGAGTGAGTGTGTGAGTGAATGATTGACTGAGCGAGTGAGTGAGCGAGTGAATGATTGAGTGAGCGAGTGAGTGAGCGAGTGTGTGAGTGAATGATTGACTGAGTGAGCAAGTGTGTGAGTGAATGATTGAGTGAGCGAGTGAGTGAGCGAGTGAATGATTGAGTGAGCGAGTGAGTGAGCGAGTGAATGATTGAGTGAGCGAGTGAGTGAGCGAGTGTGTGAGTGAATGATTGACTGAGAGAGCGAGTGAGTGTGTCAGTGAATGATTGAGTGAGCGAGTGAGTGAATGATTGACTGAGTGAGCGAGTGTGTGAGTGAATGATTGAGTGAGCGAGTGTGTGAGTGAATGATTGACTGAGTGAGCGAGTGAGTGTGTCAGTGAATGATTGAGTGAGTGAGCGAATGTGTGAGTGAATGAGTGAGCGAGTGTGTTAGTGAATGATTGAGTGAGCGAGTGAGTGAGCGTGTGTGTGAGTGTGTGACTGAGTGTCTGAGTGTGAGTGAATGATTGAGTGAGCGAGTGGGCGAGTACATGTGAATGAGTGAGTGAGTGAACGTGAACGTACCTAAACATGGACCCTCTAGACTTCTCCTCCTGTATCCACTTCATCCCCAGGCATTGCGGGATGCTGATGATGAAGTCTAACCTCTTCCCCAGAAGCTCCGAGGGGTCAATCACCATCGCTTCTGCGTCGGGAAGCTGTCTGCAGGGTTTCAAACATACGACAGTCAGAATACAAGATATCAAAACTGGAAGTTTCGTTGCACTACCATAACTAGCCACTAGGGGGCCTACCACCCGCCTACCAAGTTTTATGACAATCCACCATCGCTTCTTTGTCGGGAAGCTGTATGCAAAGTTTCACACAAACACAACAGTCAAAATACACAATACTGTGTAACAGTCAAGAAAAACATGAAAAACAAGAAAAACATGGATGCTGCAAGGATATACATGACTATCAATTGCTGACGTCACATATCCATTAAGTCTCGCGTGAATAAGATCATGTATCTGTAACCGTAACTCTCGCAAGATTCCGTTTTGAAGTGATTGGTCATTAACTATCCTGATGAAGGCGACAGTGGTCGCTGAAAATTTCATCTCTGTGTAATCTTGTGTTGAAATAAAGGTTAACATTTTACTACAAGAAAAACTACAAGATTAACTGCACACTTAACACACAAGTTTTCAGGTGCACAACAGTCAAATACATGAAAAACATTGGATGTTGTAAGAATACTCACTACATCTGCAAGGTTTCACATGCACAACACTCAACATACAAGAAATACATTGGATGCGTAAAAGGAAGAGATGGATGGACAACATAAGGGAGGACTTCCTCCACCTTAACCTACATATAACATCAACCCACAGGACAGAGGCAAGTGGCGGGCTGCCATCAAGCCTCAGCATCAGTGTGCAATCACGTCTAACTAACTATACAAATGTAGTTGTGTGTGTTTTCTCAGCTGTACTGACTGTCATCACCTGTGTGTGAACTGTAAAAGAAATAATAGCTGCAGCAGTTTCTGAACAGTTCTAGTATGATCCACACTTCCCAAATTCTGAGTGGTGCAGGTAAAACTTGTCTGGTGAAGGTAATTTCCAACATCACCTGCTCCAGTGCAGGTGTGAAGAAAAAAAGTTTGGATCCTGAGAAGGATCGAGCGGAACAGGAGAGGTGACAACAGAGGTCAGGGTGTAAGAGGAGGGCACGAAAGGTCGTGGGCAAGGTCACGACGTTATCACGTGTGAAGTTCGGCTTTCTTCCTAGTCAGGCCTATGAAAAAAAAGTTGTTTCCTGTTTCAGTCCTGAAAAAAATTTGGGTCGGTAGGTAGGGATTATCTTTCTTTCTTTTTTTTTTTTAGACTTCCGGTCACACCAATTTGTTGGTTCTTGGATTTTTTTCAGGAAAAATATGAAGCGACAGGGCAAAAAAAATTGAAAATAAAAACAGTTCTAGGCATCCTATTATAGCCCTAAATGCAACGATAGGAGCCATGAAGTCAACACAAAAGGCTGGGTTGATATTCAAACAATGAATTTTGAACTTTTAATCAAACCACTGCGTTGATAGATGGAAAAACTGTAACAACTAGGAAGAAAAGGTCTTTCCTCAAGTGTTGGAGGCAAAATAGCTGATTTAGAACCAGAATCTTTTTTTTTTTTTTGCAAATCAGAAAAAAATGAAGACGCGAATCCGAGAACCAACAAGTTAAATTGGTGTGGCCTTATGACCCAAGTGGTGTGGACACGTGACTTTTAGCCACGTGTGACGTCAGCACTGGGTCAAAGTTCGTCGGAAGTCAGTACCGCCCCCCGTCACGGTTGAGCACGGAGCGTAGGTTGGCATTGCTCTGATGTAGATGGCTTCTTTCACCCCCTCTCGCAAAGTAATCCCGTTCTGCGTCCAAGATCTTAATTAACTCCTTCCAGTGATGTTTAACTTTCTTCAAGAATCAGAAATGACGCAGGAAAATTATCACAAACCCGACCAATGACATATTAAATCAACTACAGGTCTTCATCTAAATGTCGTAGATATCAGGGGCAAACCCTTTGCGGTCTCTTTATGATGATTGTGTTTGATGTTTGTTGTATAAATTATGGCTGATGGGCTGCAATATGGCAGAATAACCGCCGGCATTAGGGTCTAACTGTACCCAGGGGGTTGTGGGATACCTAATCAGGCTGGAGTAGAGACAGGTACAGACCCATAAAACTGCATGTAGGACAGCGATTCTGTTCCCTTCAGGCCACACCAAGTAACATTTATGGATGATGCCCACGCACGCATTAACTTTGGCCTTTTCCCAGAAAAAACAACAACAACAAATTCAGCTCCTTGTAACTTAAGGAATAAAGAGTCAAAACAGTGAGATAAGGGAAGGTGTGATTAAAGGGAAGAAACAGAACAGGACGACAACTGCTGTTCCACTGATTTATTGCTGTTTTTATGACGAATAAAAGACTTGTTGGTTGTTACACTGTTTTCTCATGTTATCTGTGTCCTAACATTTGTAGTCCCTTAGTATATTTCAGATCTAGGCATGTTTTGCTTTTTTCGGCCCTTCTTGGTTTTTTTTGCACTCTCGCATTAGATTGAGGGCCTCCAGAGGACGTCACCCATGAAAATTACCTGGTGTGGCCTAATCTGAACATCGGGAGGTACAGACCCATAAAATCGCATGTAGGACAGCGATTCTGTCAAGTCATTCCGTTAATCTGCGCATCAGGAGGACGGTAAGCTCACCGGGGACAGCGCCGCTACCTCAGGTCAACCCTCAGCGCCCCTGCGCAGCTTAACATCCTTAACCCTGATCAGACATGACAGGTTGTATGGGCTTTATTGCTGAAGCCAGCAGAATGGACACAGCTGGTAATTTCACGTCCTGTAGCGGCCGAATGAGGTATCAATGGACACGGCCGGCCAGGCACAAACAAGGGCCGGACCATGGATCGTACTCTATTAGTGCCTGTACCAGTTAATACCCCCGGATCTGTCACGGGCGCACTGTGGCACTAACTCAATGCTCATCAGCTATGGCCTGTTCCATGTAGCGATGATAGTCCCGGCGCGCCTGAGTTCCCGCTGGTTCTAACTCAACATCTTTTACTGTTTTGTTACTTTATTTATTTATTTATTTATGACGATTTACCACGTTTGTGAAAGGATTGACATAACAGGTGACTATCACCTCTTCAAAGATGTCAACCCCGAGACCAGACTGTAAGGTTTGAACCACTCACACTGGGAAGGTCCCCTACTCTTTTCGATAAGTGCAGTGGGTTCTTTTAACGTGCGTGGGGTGTGGCTCTCCCAAACACGGGACCTCAATTTAACGTCCTATCCAAGGGACGTCCCTAGCCGAAGCTAGGTACTCATTTACACACTGTAAAGACAGTAGTTATTTACTGCTATGTACATGTATGTAGGAATCTACTGTCAAGACAATCATTTACTGTTGTGTCAGTACTCATTTACTCAAAGTAAATATTTACAGTAACTGTATGGTGTCACCTGTATACATATACTGTTTCACCAGTAAATGTTAACTGGGCATTTACTGTTTCTTCATGACTCAATTACTGATTATTTACTTGGAATTTACATAAAGTGTGAATATTCAGTAAATGTTTTCAGTGAATGTTTTAGTAGATGATGCCAGTTCCTAATAACAGTAAATTGTCAGTACTGTTGGTTTGCCGAGGCTCACATCTGTCTGACGTATCTTTGATATTATGTTTAACTATATCCACCACAAAGATTTGACCAATCTCAATAATGTTATGCTAGGTATTGGTGCGCCAGCCACTTTCATTTTATGTTAATGCTATACTTTATGTCATCTTTATGTTTACATTTGTATTATGTTTTATGAGCAGCGGATTTACATAAGCACAACAAGTGCTTCCTATCCAATGCTCAAAAATCCATTGTGAATAAAATTTAAAAAAATCTGTCTGACGTGCAGACAGCTAAAGTCTCCTCCCAGCCTGTCTGATGAATGTCCCATTGATTGACCCTCTTGAACAAATTCTATAATCCCAGCTCCATCAGTCACACCAACCTCCTCAGACAGACAGAACAATTCTCGCCGCTTCCCTTTTCAAAAGTCCCAATCTACTCTCTTGGCAGCTGACCCATCCTTTCCACAATAGGGTCCGCGCTAATGGAGACCCTGGCCTTTGATTTTACAATTTTAATTATCCACCAGTTCTGGCGTCCAACAGAAATCAATGCCTCCAATTTTCAGTACAATGAGTGCGCTCCGCCGTGTGGGTTTTGAGATAATGATGGTTTGGCCTGTGGTTATTTCCTGCAGCACAGATTGTCACCCCCCCCTCCTCCTCCAACTGCTACACGTTACCAGGTAGAAAGGCGAACTTCACACACGTGATAATGTTGTGACCTCGCCCGCGACCCTTCGTGCTCTCCTGTTACACCCTGACCTCTCTTGTCACCTGTGGTGTTACACTCGATCCTTCTGGAAATGTCCTGAGATGCTCAGGACACTGCCACGCATCCCTGCCCAGGACAGAGAAATCTCCTCCCCCTGGGCTCTAGCCAACTCAAAATCTTTTTCCATCAGCCCAGGTCTATATTCAGACCTGGGGGAAGATTGCTCCCAATCTAGGGGGGTCTGGGGACAAAATTAGTATTTTCAAGCCTTTGAAAATGTAATTTTCAACATATTTAGAGGCAAATCATGGAGTGGTTGATGCCATTGAATGTTTTCATATTTTTACCCAAGATTTTTGTAAATTTGGTCCGTCAAGGTTGACAGATTATATTTCCGTCACAACTCATACGAAGTTCCTTCAATCGACAGAAAAACGGGCCCTGACTGGAATCCTATCTTCTTTGAAATCCGCTCAAAAACACAGGCAATGCGATTTCAGAAGATTCAATTTTCAAAATTTTCTGGGGGAGCATGCCCCCGGACCCCCTACAAAGCCTTGGACAGTAGGAAGAATCCCCCAACCAAAATCCTGGCTACGGGCATGTCACCCGCCACGGAACTCAGCCTCCGACACGTCCACCATTATTTTCCATTAGTTTTGATGAAGTGCGAGAGCGGAACATTTGTGAACCTGGCGAGGTAGAATTGGCGTGCCATCAGCCGGCGGAATGACACGCATCCGTCACGGCGGGCCCTGAATGGGAGACCTTCGCCGCCGTTTGGGACTGAAACCACCTGTTAGCAAGTCTAACAGACACAAGAACTCATGTATCCCTAGAGCTCTGTCAATGATGTAATGCCTGCAAAACTCTGTGTCTACGTTGTCGTTGTTACTGTGCGCAGATTTTAATATTCTTGTATAATGTTTTATTGCTTTTAACGTTAATGATCTTTTAAACAGCAGGGGGCTAGTCTGCTGGTAGTGCTGTTTGTTTGGCCTTCCCACACTCTTTCTCATATGTGCTGAGTGCTAAGCAGGGAAAGAAGTATGTACCATTTTTAAAGTCTTTGCTATGACCCTGCCGGGGATAGAACTCACGACCTCCCGGCGAGCACTCTACCAACTGAGCTATTGCACTGACCATCAGGACACCTTTAATTTCGAGCCCTGCTAATCTCAAAGCAATCTGCGTGGGTATCGGGAATCAATCCCTGCACCTCCGCGGGAAGGGATCAACAGACCTGATTCAGCAGGGCAACTCCACCCAATCAATTCTCTCCTCTGTCTGTAGCGCACACAAGAGACATTCCTGACATGCTGCCGGTATGTACAGTAAGGTGGCCCTCTGGTGGAGAGTCCTAAAAGTGCAAGGTTGGGCGATGATCAGTCACAGCTGTGTGGTCGTGTGGCGCAGTCGGTAGCGCGTTTGGCTCACACCCGAGAGGTCGTGGGTTCCAATCCTGCCCATGTCACCGACCTTGTGCCCATGGGAAAGGCACTTTACACGACTTTCCTCACTTCACTCAGGTGTAAATGAGTACCTAGCTTCGGCTTGGGACGTCCCTCGGATAGGACGTTAAATGGAGGTCCCGTGTCTGGGAGAGCCACACCCCACGCACGTTAAAGAACCCACCGCACTTATCGAAAAGAGTAGGGGACCTTCCCGGTGTGAGTGGTTCAAGCCTTACAGTCTAGTCTCGGGGTTGACATCTTTGAAGAGGTGATAGTCACCTGTTATGTCAATCCTTCCACAAATGTGGTAAATCGTCATAAAATAAAATAAAATAAAAAAAACAGCCTACACACGTTTCAGAACCCACCGAACTTATCGAAAAAAATCAGGGGTCCTTCCCGGTGTGAGTGGTTCAAACCTTACAGTCTGGTCTTACGTAGCTTGTATTTACATGTACAAAACTGGTGTGTCATGCCTAAAGGCATGCACAGTTTACCAGTTATGCAAAAGAAATAAACAAACAAACAAAGGCTATGATCTGCCCTGTGCTTTGGCGGAAGAGATAACCACTTGCACCAGGGTGACCAGCCCCTCCAACTCTGTCCTGCCACTGGCCACATAATGTACAGTCTGGTCTTATGTAGCTTGTACTTACATGGACAAAACTGGTGTGTTACGCCTAAAGTTAAAAGGTGGCTTACCGGTTATGTGAAACAAACAAACAAACAAAGGCTCTGACCTTCCCTGTACGTTGGCGGAAGAGATACCATGGTGACCAGCCCCTCCAACTCTGTCCTGCCACTTGCTACATAATGTTTACTGGTTATGCGAAACAAACAAACAAGGCTCTAACCTGCCCTGTGCGTTAGCGGAAGAGATAACCACTTGCACCAGGGTGAGCAGCCCCTCCAACTCTGTCCTGCCACTTGCTACATAATGTAAAGTCTGGTCTTACGCAGCTTGTACTTACATGGACAAAACTGGTGTGTTACACCTAAGGCCACAGCGAGTAATTTTTATGGATGACATCAGCACGCGCATTAATTTTCGCCTGATTTTGGGAAAAAAAACAAGAACTTTTGTTGCCTTCTGACAGTGGTCAACATGCAAGAAAAGGCTCTGATTTAATGTTTTGTTTCTTACTTTGATGCAGTGATACATGTATGTGATGCTGGCTGTGTATATGATGTTTCCACTGAATCAAACCATTTGTACAATGATTGAGTCAAAAATTTAAAATGTAGGTACCTTGTTTTTTCGGCCCATCTTGTTTTTTTTCTTCGCCCGCTCGCATTAGATTTGGAGACTGCGGAGGATGTCATCCATAAAATTTACTTGCTGTGGCCTAAAGTTAAAAGGTGGCTTACCGGTTATGCGGAACAAACAAACAAACAAGGCTCTGACCTGCCCTGGGCGTCGGCGGGTGAGATGACCACCTGCACCATGGCCTCCTCCTTCCCCTGGTAGTTGTGCACTTCGATCTGCTCATCTACCTGGATGCGGTAGGCAAGGCTCTGCAGCCAGACGTGGGCACTGCGGGAGGTGCAACAAAAGTAATGCATTAACTAGAAAGAAAGAAACTAGATAGGTAACATTTGCAAAGCAAATGCATCATGTTTACCTTCACATGGTCAAGCTCAACAAACTACTGCTTTGTTTATTCTTATTCAAACACACTCAGATATATGGTGACCATGCAGACCCTCTTGAACTTCTGCATGGCACTTGCAACATTATGTAACCCAACACCAGTTACCATGGTGACAGACATCAATGAAAATTAGTACCTAGCTTCGGTTAGGGATGTCCCTCGGATAGAACGTTAAATAGGGGTCCCATGTTTGGGAGAGCCACACCCCACGCACGTTAAAGAACCCACCACACTTATCGAAATGAGTAGGGGACCTTCCCGGTGTGAGTGGTTCAAACCTTACAGTCTGGTCTGAGGTTTGACATCTTTGAAGAGTCACCTGTTATGTCAATCCTTCCACAAATGTGGTAAATCTTCATTAATAAAAGGCTAACATACTGCGCCTTGCAAAATTGGAAAGTGTTCTAAATAAGGCAATCTTTGTGATATTGGCACATTTGAGTCAGCATTTTCGTACTTTGGGCTGCAGAAACAAGCCCTGAGTCCTTTATTTTCTGGGTGGTACCCTAAAAAAATCAACCCATGGGCCTTCCAGTGACCATTTTCTGTCAGAATTTTTGCTCCATGAGGGTCAATATACACTGGGATAGTGTTGTTTCAACTCAGTATGTAGTAAGATAAATGACTAAAATATTGGCTTTGAAAAATTGGGTTTCCAAGCCCTAAAAACTGCACTGAATGCCTTTAATAAGAACAGAATTAATCAACCTGTTGAAGGTGTCGGGATTGATGCGAGGCATAAAATCCCATTACAGGGCTAAGTAATACAAATCTGAGGCCCAAGCACTCTGGTAGGAGCTTAATGGCCTCCATTTGTACACGCTTTCATCATTAGGCCATGCCAATTTAATTTGTTGTTTCTCAGATTTTTTCACAAAAAATCAGGAGTGACAGGAAAAAAAAAACAGGCCAAGGCATCCTATGATAGCCGGAAATGTTACAATATGAGCCATGAAGTGAACATACCAGGCTGGTTTATAGTCAAAACAATAGATTTTGAACTTTTAATGAAACAAAACTGCATTGTTACATTGAAAAACTTAAGAACTAAGAAGAAAACATTGAAAAACTTAAGAACTAAGAAGAAAATGACTTGTACCTTCAACCATTGGAGCCAAGGTACATGTATGTCTTTCATGCAGTTAATTTAGAACCAATTTTTTTTTTTTTTTTTGCAAATCAAAAAAAAATGGACAGGGCAATCCGAAAAGCAACAAATTAAATTGGTGTGGCCTTAGCGATGCACAGCGGTGTGTGTTAACCCGGGGCACTTCACTTCGGCTGCCCGCGATTTGAATGGAGAATGCAGCAGGGTTTTTTCTAAACAGAGGAATAAGGGGTGCTACTCCCTCATGTAACCAGCCAGCTCCCTCATATCAATTTTCAGATTGAACCCTAAGTGTCTACATACACAACGTTTAGTCTTTCTCACAATGATCTTTTACCAGTAAAGATGTAAAAATATTATACAACATTGCATTCTAGCATTACAAACTGCTTTACTCTCATAAAAAATATTCCCCCTCGTTTGCTTCGCTCCCTTGCCATGCTAATGCCATCTACTCCCTCGTGCTAAATTTTTCTAGAACCATGCAGCAACAATTTTCATCCAAAGTGTAAACCAAGAGTTCAAGTGAGCACATGGTAAGGCCACACCAAGTAATGGATAACGTCCTCTGGAGACCCTAAATCTAATGCGAAAGCAAAAAAAAAACCAACAAGGGCAAAAAAAAAAAAAGATGCCTAGATTTGAAATACACTAAGGAATGACAAATGTTAGGACACAAACTGAATGAGAGAACAACCAACAAGTCTTTTATTCATCATGAAAACAGCAATAAACCAGTGGAACAGCAGTGACGTCCTGTCCTGCTTCTAACCACATCTTCCCTTATCCCACCTCCCACTATCCCACTACTTACAAGAAGCACGGGTGAAAAATTACTTGGTCTGGCCTAAGGAATTGGAATAATCATGTTGTTTAGGTTGATACATGGATAACCAAAACACCACACCTCATGTAAGATACACATTGTATGAATAAGTAGTTGCTATCCTCCAATATATAAGAATGAATGAAATTCTCTCAACTATTTTGCATCTATTTTGTATAATTTGGTTACCTGAGTTATATATGTTTTACATACAATTCTCTGTTACTTCTGTTTAAGTATTAACTTATGTTTTATTATTTCTGTAAACTGGGCCCCACTTGTCAAAGCTGAGTTGGGCTACCCAGGTGTGTGAAAATGAAATAAATAAAATAAATAAACTTACCTTCCTAGGAAGACATCCTCCACTGGATCCCAGAATGGGTCGTTGGCCTGAAATCAACATAGAGGCATGGTTGTGGTTATTTTTTTATTTTATTTATTGGTTTGGTTGTTCAGCATACACAGCCAAGGCAGCCTAACTAGCCTTTGACTATTGCAAAGGGCCAGCCCTGCTGATGAGATAAGATATTACAATGGAAATGGACAACAAACATAACAGTCAACAAGAAGCCATAGGCGACAATTCTCCGTGAAGTATTATATATTGCAACAAAAAGAAGTAGCCATTGGCGACAATTCTCTGTGAAGTGTGATAAATCGAACAAAGAAAAATTGTTTAAACGCGCGTCGGCTCAGTCATCTTAAGACGCAACAACCAATCAGAGATGCGAGATGCCTACACGTGACGCGGGAAGGGCGCGCGATGCCCGAAATATTTTTGCGTCAATATTCAGCGCCGTGATTCAAGAGATTAATACCCGGAAACAATTTTTTTCTTGTTTTGAACGCATTAACATGCATTTACGCTAATCTAGTATGATTCAGGGTTACTTTTTTTTTAACCTGTCCATGGCCAGATTATCTAAAGATGTGTGTATTGTGTGTACAATCTATAGAAAGAGAAATGTACATCAGGTCCGATCATCCGATTTTCACGTTTCGGTTTTTTGGACTCGGTTCATGAACGTATTTTGGTTTGGCTCCTGGAATGTGCAAAAAAATGACTCCCGGGACTGTCTACAGGGAACACTCGCACATTCGCGGTGTATCAGGACAGCGCGACTGGTCGTCATTAGCGCAGTAACAGTTGCATAAACGGACGAAACCATTTCAAAGAAATGGGGATGTTTCGAAAATAAGCATTTACTCCAATATCAAAACAGCTACGGTAAAAATAAAAAGACGTGCATCATCCCGGACATAATGCAACACCACATGCGAAATTACACAGAAATGCGACGTACGGAAGAATGCGTTTTGGCTGCGAACATCTTCCAAAAAACTTGGCATCTCTTAACCATGGGCAAAAACATCTGGAACCACTTATAAAAACCACCCCGTATCTGCATGAACTTTTTTGAACCCCACTGCTATTCCAAACAACGCGTTTTTCTGGACCATTCCAATTCGCCTCGTAATTGTAGGGGTGCGTCTGCGATATTACATTGACCGCGAAAGCAGCAACGGCAAAAATACACATTCGTGCATCAACACGGGCATGCCCGCAGACGGCGTATAAAATTGCGTGCCGATTACACAAAGAGAACCCAGTGTTTTGACTGCGAACATAAAAAATCAGCCGATTACAACACTCCGTCCGGAGGTCCTGACCTCCTTCACGGAGTAATAACATTATTCTACATACATAAAAGCACTGTCCTCTGATTGAGTGCAGTCCTGTTACTAATAGACAGTAATAAGTCACTATAGTGGAGTCCTTAGCAGTATCTCAACATTATTTCTTCTTTAGGCCACACCAATTTAATTTCTTGGTTAACAGATTTGCCCGCTTCATTTTTTTCTGATTTGCAAATAAAAATAAAAATTCAGAATCAACTGCAAAATGCTCATATTTTGCCCTGAACAGTTGAAAACAGTCCTTTTCATCCTAATTGTTACAGTTATTCCGTCTTCCAATGCATTGGTATCATTAAAAGTTCAAAATTCATTATTTTAAATTTTGAACCAGCTTGGTGTGTTGACTTCATGGCTCCTATCGTACCATTTTGGGCCATAATAGGATGCCTAGGCCGGTTTTTATTTTTTATTTTTTTTCACCCGCCCGCTCCATTATTTTTCTAGAAAAATCCATTAACCAAGAAATTAAATTGGTGTGGCCTTAACAGTGGTTCTCCTTGTTTTCCTGTACCATAACTGTTAAGGTGGTGTGACAGTGTTCATAACAGCCAGCGAATCAGTTCAGCACCAAGGACAGGGCTGGTTGTGATGTATATAATGAAGATAATGATGTACTGTGTTCTGTATCTCAGAGTGATGCTAAATGTGATATAAAACACTTTGGGAGGACAAGACATAATAACAGCCAGCGAATCAGTTCAGCACCAAGAACAGGGCTGGTTGTGATGAACATAATGATGACGATGATGTACTCAACTGTGTTCTGTATCTCACTGAGTGATTTTCATGTGATATAAAACACTTTGGGAGGACAAGACATAATAACAGCCAGCGAATCAGTTCAGCACCAAGGACAGGGATGTCTATGATATACATAATGAAGATAATGATGTACTGTGTTCTGTACTTCAGAGCGATGCACATAGATATGATATAAACCACTTCAGGCAGGCAAGACATAACAGCCAGTGAATCAGTTCAGCACCAAGGACAGGGATGGTTGTGATGCACATACTGATGATAATGTACTGTTACGTAATGTTATGTCAGTGAAGGTTAGACATCCAGATAACATGATACGCCAAAAAACAGTTCTTCAAGCAACTGGATATGATTGTGGAAACTGTATTCTGCATCTAAGAGTGATGCACACACATGTGACATAACTAAATACTAGAGACAGAAAATTGTCTGACTACATAAGGAGGACATAAACGCGGATGTAGCTAACAGGTAATAACAGCCGGATGATTGGGCTCCAAACCGGCACGAAAATCACCAATTTACTGCAGATGTGTTCCCCCCTCCATTCTTCCGCGTCATTTTCGCCTTGGCGAGCGCTCAAACGGGCAGAATGGATGACGGGGGTTCCCGAGAGCGCGATCGGTAACGCCGTGCTTAGCGAATGGTGAAGTCAGACCCAGATTCGGCACTGCTGTAACATTTATCAGCTTACAGCTTCTATACAGAGACATCCACCATTTCTCACATGCCATGGCTCCCTGGTTTGAAAATTAACATACAAAATGCAGGGCTCAAAATACATGCACCGCCTGCACGTACAGGTTAAAATAATTAAAGGCCACACTGACTTAATTTTATGGATGACATCCCCTGAAGACCCCCAAACTAGTGCGCGCGGGCGAATAAAAAAAAATTCCAGCCAAAAATAAAAATGCTACTAAACCACAGGAATACAAAGCTGGTATTGTGAATTTGGGAAGTACGTATACGACAAGCCGGCACATGCTGGCTTTTTGTGGAATTCATGAATCGTCACTGTACGTATTTACTGAGTTCTTGAGTCTTGGAGCTTCGGTATCCTGGGTGCTCGGCTCCGTATTGTCTCTAACTAGCATAGACTACCCAAGCATAAGCCAGGCCAGAGCCTCGGTGGGCCTGATCTTTTTTTTTTTTTTTGAGAACAGACGAAAATCAATGCAGATGTCATCCATAAAATTAAGACGGTCTGGCCTAACTACAGGTAAAATTGGAGCTGTGCAGGTATTTCTGCAGATAACCTGCACTGGTCCATGACAAAACCTGCTCCAGACAACAGCACTGGTCAAAAACTGTCTTGCGTTCTTCAAAGAAGCATCACCGAAGACAGCAAAGAACTTAGCAGAATAATGTTACTAGCAACAATTTTCAAAACACTGCGCAGGCAATACTTGTGCAAGTAATCTTGAATGTTGTGCAGGGGTGCAGAAAAAGGCATTTCAAGCCCCGAAATGCAAATTCCACACTTCAACAAGCATGCTGTACCTCCAACACTTCCGATGAGATATAATCTAGTAACGAGCTAGTAACACCGGTGCAATGGCCAAGTGGGTAGAGTGCTCGCCTTGCATTCGGTAGGTCGTGAGTTTGATCCCCGGCCAAGTCATACCAAAGACTTTAAAAATCGTACATACTGCTTTCTCTGCTTAGCACTTAGCATTTGAGAAAGAGTATGGGAGTTAAACACACACCACTACCAGTGGGCTAGCCCCCTGCTGTAGTGATTACTGTGTGTGGCCCAGGGCTATAAAACGGAGATGGGCGCCACCCTATGCGTCACTTGACGCGGGAAGGCTCTTTTATGAGCTCGCACTACCAGAAGGAGCGCGGGGGGATCCACCTCGTTAGCATGGGAATACAGACAGAGTAGCGGGAAACATGAAACCGACAGCCCAACGTTCCAGCTGACATATGGGAGGCTCGTGTCATGCCTGCGTCGGGATACAAATTCCTTCCTTCCCCGCGCTGCCAGACACAAGTGCAGGACACGGTTGGATTTCTGTAGCCTGGTATCCAGTCTGATCGTGGTCGGGGCCGCAAGAGCTCTGTCCCGTCCGCCTCACATAGGTTTTCCGGTGTGTATTTCATGAGAGATTGATTAGCCCTCCACAAACATCATGTTGGGGGAAACCAAATCCCCAAGCATACTGTCTCTTATTAGCGTAACTCTCCTACCGGGGCGGTCTGTTGCACTGGGCGGGGGAAGCTCTTAGAGCCCCCAAAGGCACAAGCTGCCCGAACACCCCAACACTCCCAATCACATAAGACTGGATACCAGGCTAGGATTTCTGGAGTCCCGGACCATCAATAACCAACCTGAGCTGCACCAGAGCCGGGAGAGGATCAGTCAAAGGGTGTCCGGCGGAGTTGGAAAGATTTCCGAAGTGCTCCATCAATTTCTTGGTATCTCTGACTCCCATTCCGTCTGCCGAGGGGGCGTGCATACTGCGTCAGCGCTTGAAAAACTTTTTTTTTCGCGTAGTTGTAATTTGTGTGTGCAAAGTCTTTGCAATTTAGGGAGTTTTAGACCTGCTGTAAGGCCACACCAATTTAATTTCTTGGTTAACGGATTTTTCTACAAAGCGGGCGGGCGAAAAAAATAAAAACAGGCCTAGGCATCCTATTATGGCCCAAAATGGTACGATAGGAGCCATGAAGTCAACACACCAGGCTGGTTCAAAATTTAAACAATGGATTTTTAACTTTTAATAATACCATTACATTGAAAGATGGAATGTCTGTGACAGCTAGGAAGAAAAGGACTGTTTTCAACTGTTCAGGGCAAAATATGAGCATTTTGCAGTTGATTCTGAATTTTTATTTTTATTTGCAAATCAGAAAAAAATGAAGCGGGCGAATTCGTTAACCAAGAGATTAAATTGGTGTGGCCTTACTTATAGAATGAAAATTGTGGTCTTAACCCACTGGAAAAGTTATAAACATAAGCATTTTTATCCAGATAAACCGATCCTGTCATCTATAGTGCTGTTTTATTCGGCTTTAATATGCCTCGCTGCTCCCTGCGGTTTGACGAATAGACAGCCGGGTTACTGAGACATAAAAATGTCCCGGCAGCACTTTTCACTCAGCACTTCTGACAATTTGTGCAGTTTTTCTCCCATTGTGAGACGGTGGGGGTCGGATCATTTCCACTATTCCTGGTGGTGCGGAAGACATATGAGGGTGGGTTTTGTGGACGCACAGGGCTCAAAATGTTCCTTAGTGCAGGTAAAATTGGAGCTGTGCAGGTTACTTTTCTGATGTCTGCCTGTACCTAACCTGCACTGGTCCATGTACTGGGTATATGCAGGTTAGTGCAGGTAAAATTGGAGCTGTGCAGGTTACTTTTCTGATGTCAGGTATTTCCTGATGTCTACCTGCACTGGTCCTTGTACTGGGTACATGCAGGTTAGTGCAGGTAAAATTGGAGCTGTGCAGGTATTTCTGATGTCTACCTGCACCTTAGGTGCACTGGTCCGTGTACTGGGTATATGCAGGTTAGTGCAGGTAAAATTGGGGCTTTGCAGGTACTTCTGATGTCTACCTGTACCTAACCTGCACTGGTCCATGTACTGGGTATATGCAGGTTAGTGCAGGTAAAGTTGGGGCTGTGCATGTATTTCTGATGTCTACCTGCACCTTAGGTGCACTGGTCCATTTGCTTGATTTATATTATACATGTAC
Source organism: Branchiostoma belcheri (assembly GCF_001625305.1). NCBI lineage: Eukaryota > Metazoa > Chordata > Leptocardii > Amphioxiformes > Branchiostomatidae > Branchiostoma > Branchiostoma belcheri. The sequence goes on from NW_017804331.1 coordinate 1,137,362, forward strand.
AATGTTGATTGTTGTTTGTGGCATTGACTGTTACCACCTATGAAATACAAAAGAAATAATGGTAAAAAGTTTTTTTAACAGAACCTGAATTTTTGGGCAAATCAGAAAAAACAAAGTAGGTAAATCTGTGAACCAATAGATTAACTTGCTGTGGCCTAATGTGATGTTGATCAAACAGACATGATGATTGCTCTTCATCAGTAAGGGTCAGTGATTTTCTGTAACTTAGGCCACATCAATTTGATTTCTTGGTTAACGGATTTTTGAAGAAAAATAATGGAGTGGGCGGGCGAAAAAAATAAAAACAGGCCTAGGCATCCTATTATGGCCCAAAATGGTACGATAGGAGCCATGAAGTCAACATACCAGGCTGGTTCAAAATTTAAACAATGAATTTTGAACTTTTAATGATACCATTGCATTGAAAGATGGAATAACTGTAACAACTAGGAAGAAAAGGACTGTTTTCAACTGTTCAGGGCAAAATCTGAGCATTTTGCAGTTGATTCTGAATTTTTATTTTTATTTGGAACTCAGAAAAAAATGAAGCGGGCGAATCCGTTAACCAAGAAATTAAATTGGTGTGGCCTTATACGTTATTGGCTACCAGTTGATTCATTACTGTACTGACTAGGGCTGCGTACCGGTCCAACGGAAAAATAGTATCGGTCTGGTCCGAAAAAAACGAAACATCGGTGGACCGGTTTTTTGGACCAGAACAAAAATTTATACTTGATCACTACACACAAGGAGGCCTGCCAGGAAAATGAACATCCAGCTTTAAAATAAAGAGTTCAGTAAGTGTAAGTCACTAAGAGGGTGACTGAGAACTAGTGAGAAGTGAGATAGGAAACCTAATTATATCATCCATGGTTATATTTGATGTTTTTTGAAAGATACAGGACAAATTGTCATTATATAAAGAATTTCAGTAGAACATGTGACGCGCAGGAATTTTCAAGTACAGGTACAGGTCCGGACCTGGACCTAAACCTCTGTATACCTGTACCTGTACCTGATGTTACGAAAAGGTACGCAGCCCTAGTACTGACAGCCATCTGATGTATGGGTGACTCAAAAGGGGGGGGGGTCAAAATGTGAAAAAAAAATTCCCATATGGTAAATGTTTCATAAAAGGTGGAAATGGTTTTCGTGTACATGACAAATTTTCATCTGGTCAAAGATTACAATAAAAAAATATTTCAGCCTCTGAGTCAACTTCAAAATGCTCCTATTTTGGCCCAAACAGTTGGAAGAAGTCCCTTCTCTTCAGAGTTGGTACAGTTTTTCCATCTTTCAATGCAGTGGTTTGATTAAAAGTATAAAATTCACTGTTTGAATTAGAAACCAGCCTGGTATGTTGACTTAATGTTTCCTATCATTTTTTTTCTGAAGAACCAACAAATCAAATTGGCTTCACCTTACCAGCTGGCCATGTGTGATTATCTCCCTGAATTGTGTTACAAAGCTTAACTTATTACCTAAATCGAAAAAAAAAGAAAAAGAGAATTCCTTCCTAGCAACCCTAGTTTTTTTCAGAGCTGAAAACAGAAACACAACAATTTTATTCCCTGGGCCCAACCAGCAGGCCATGTGTGATTATCTCCCTGAATCGTGTCACAAAGCCCCATTGAAAGGCCCGCCTGACCCTTTGATCCTATTTAGGCGAAATTAACAAAAATTTCATTCTCCCGTTGATGGATGTGTACGGCTGACACGTTGACGGAGTATTTGCCATATTCCCGGCCGCTAATATCCCTGTATCACGTCCAGCGGGCGCGCCCATGCATAGCAAGCGGGGAAAATTAAGTGCCTGATCACCGCGTTGCCTGTAGGACCGCTTTTCAGTCGATACTGACATTGGCAGCAGAGTTATGGCCAAGCCGAAGCAAAAAATCACACCCACTTTTTTCTTAATTAACATATATGACAGACTTGTGCCTATAGCCCTTGTTGTTTGAGTAATTAAGATTTGTTAGGTTTTATTCTATATTAGGTCTTATTCTATACCTTTCTACGATGCCATACATTGTACCAAATGCACTTGTTGTGCAATAAAGTTCTTCTTCTATATGTATTGAGTATTAGGCAAGACAAGTTTTTGTGTGATGATTCTTACATAAAGAATTTTATTCTTCTTTTCTTTTCTCTTAAGAAAGAAAATGTTTCTAGTATCAGGCCCACCAACAAGAATCGTATGAATTTTTAGAATTTTAAGAAAGTTTAAGTTTGATACTCTTTAAGAAGATACAAAAAATATTTCCTCAACTTTTTTATTTTTCCACATCTAGCATGATAAAGTATTCAAGCATCCAAGGAGGAGGAGGAGGCCCATTGAAGGATCACGTATCTGGTTCCAGCCAGGGGAGAGCCTCATGTATACTTTAAGATCCCACCGCTGCCACCAGATGTAGTATATTGGCTGCTAGAATGACTGACCACACTCGACCACGGCTTGGGCCAGACTGATCTCAGAGACACGAGGTCCCTGTCCTTTATTGGTCTTAATTGACACCAGATGTGACACCACAAGTCCTACCCCCTACACTATGCTCGTTGTTGGAGGACCAAGAATTCAGGTGTTAAAAAACTTGTATTTCCCAAGAACTATCATAGAGTGGAACTCATCACTAGAAAGCTTTAAACAACTCCTGCAATAATTAAATGTGCAGATACAGACAGACCACGGATCTGGTTCCAGCCAGGGGAGAGCCTCATGTATACTTCAGGCGCCCGACACTTGGCAATTGATGCATCATTGATGGGTGCTAAATTGAAAAACGCTCCCATTTTTCACCCGCAGGAATCGATAATAACCCGCTCGAGAAGTAAGTGTATGTACAGCGCCGGCCATCTGATACTTATCAAAACATGAAGCTAGGGCCTTCAGCTGGTGTCAGAACGTGTTAAGGCTCTTCTGTAATCAGTCCACCCACACAGATGCAGACAGAACACCAGCAAAAATATGCAAAACCTGCTAACAATCCCATACTTGGGCATGAAACTTAAGGCCATGTTGATTTGATTATATGGATGACATCCGCGCGCGGATGCCACACTTACACATGAAATTCATCTAAGGGACACAACAAAAAACAGGCCTCAAACGTACCAAATTCTCATTAAAACATTAGAAAGCTTACATACATGTACATGTATACCGTCCCACTTTATAACTTTATACTAGCATGGTGGTAGCGTTCACGTCTAGCAACCTATGTTATGCCACACTTGCACATGAAATTTGCCCGGGTGGTACAACTAACAGTTCTTACAAGAACTTAATTTTCATTAAAACATTGGAAAGCTGACATACATTGTACATGTACCCACTCTGGGATTTTAAGTGACTGGTAGTAGCATAGTAGTAGTTAGTGGTTTGTAATTTTAGTGCACTAGTGGTTAAAGTAGTTGTACTTTTGCAAAAGATCAGTGCAATTCAGTTCCCCTGTCAAGGGCTTCTGCGATATACACGTAGCAACATATCTGAAGCTACTGAATACTAACTGGCTAAATAGCCACCCTTTCAAGACCGTTGTCTGATCATTTCCTGATTGCGCCGCACGCTGTTCCAAATCACTCATGTCTGAACATCTAGTTCATCTAGCAGAGAGGCAATGAGCCTTTGAAAATCCACTGACGAATGCAGCAAGTTGCTTAAGTGCTTAGGCCACACCAATTTAATTTGTTGGTTCTCGGATTCGCCTCTTCATTTTTTCTGATTTGCAAAAAGAAAAAAAAGATTCTGGTTCTGAATCAACTAAAAATGCTCATATTTTCCCCCAACAGTTGTGGAAAGTCCTTTTCTTTCTACTTTTTTTAACTAGTAGTTTTTCCATCTATCAATGCAATGGCTCCTATGGTAGTATTTGGGGCTATAAATTTGCAATAAACAATTATTATTTTTCTAGAAAAATCCATTAATCAAGAAATTGATTTGGTGTGGCCTAAGTGCTTGGCATCTGGGTCAAGAGGCAACTGCGAGCAGGCCGTCCCATCCATCACACATCTCTATCGGGCGGTGATGAAGAAATGAGGGTTCCCGCGCCTGACCCCCTCGTCAGCCGGTATGAATATTAATGAGCAGAAACCAGGGATGAATTGCCATTGATTTTTACACACATCATAGTCAAGGGAAATTGAAGTTTTTAGCAGTGCCATTTGTTTAGGGTATGTTCGAACTTAGGAGCCCATAGGATTGATGTGAAAACTCTGTGATCTGACCATCTGAGTTTAAAGTATACTGTCTTGTACACGTAGTTTGCTCAGATTCAAAATAACCACGTTCTAAACAGAACCATAGTCCATAGGATCACATATGTGTGCCTGATGTGAAAACTCTGTGATCTGACTAACCGAGTTTTAAGTATGCTTGTAGTTTGCTTAGAATCAAAATAACCATGTTCTAAACAGAATTTCCTTCTTGTTTTGTCATTGATCATAGTCAAGGGAAATTGATGTTTTTAGCAGTGCCATTTGTTTGAGGTACGTTCGAACTTAGGAGCCCATAGGATTGATGTGAAATCTCTGTGATCTGACCATCTGAGTTTAAAGTATGCTTGTACATGTATAAAGTTAAAACTTTTGATCTAACACAAAAAATTCTCTCACCCAGAGCTTTCGACCAGTCAGTCACTCTGGTCTTCCTCAGTAGACTTGTACATTGTACATGTAGTTTTCTAAGATTCAAAATAGTCAGTATTTGGGGCGCAGAACCAAATCAGTTAATTGACTGCACGGAAATGATTTCTGACCTCCGACCTGAGGTCGCATTCGGTTTCCGTTCTAATAGCGTGCTTAGTGCAGTCACTCTAGCAAATCCTCGAAAAAATCCTTCAAAAATTCTCGTTCAAATCCGACAATTTTTCGGAAGATATGGCTCCCAAACGTTTGAAGAAGTGTCCAGGATGCCACTTGGACGTCGCCCTGCACAAATCGGGCGTTGCTGGCAAGGATTGCACGGGGATTCTGGAAGACAACGGCGCTGTGGGTCAAGGCATGCAAGGCGCCATGGCCGAGCTACAACAGCGCAAGGCAGAGCTTACCCAGCGCCTAGAGTTGAAGAAGCTTCAGCGGGAAGTGGACGCGCTAGAGAAGGAATTGGCCACAGACACCACTACAACCTCGCCACTTCCTCCGGCCAAGGACGGGAGCAAGACGGACGAAACTCAAGACGATGAACGCAAGCATGTCGATTTCGGACTCGCAGACAT
>NW_017804331.1:1142594-1146295 GCF_001625305.1 Branchiostoma belcheri
CCATGTTAGTCCTAGTCGTTCCCGTTGTTCAGCTTGTCCGTCAGTTTCGCCTTATTATCTACCAATTTCGCAATATGCTTCGGTTCTTTAGCCCACTCATTGTTAGCCAGTTGTCGCCACACCGCAGTGTCGGCTCTTGTTGTACCAGTTCACTATTAGCCCCTCGGCACTTGTTCTACGGATTCATTGTTAGCCCCTCGGCCCTTGTGGCCTTTGTTTCGGCTTCCCTCCCTCCGCCTCTGGCCTCACTACTACACTTACTGCACTCTCCCCACCCTACTCTCTCCCTATGGGCTTGGTCTCGGTGGATTTGAAATGTTACATTAAAATTTTTACCAAGCCCAGCACCTGTATTGTCATCTTGAGTGAGAGTGCAGATAATTGTCAGTATTTGGGGCGCAGAACCAAATCAGTTAATTGACTGCACGGAAATGATTTCTGACCTCCGACCTGAGGTCGCATTCGGTTTCCGTTCTAATAGCGTGCTTAGTGCAGTCACTCTAGCAAATCCTCGAAAAAATCCTCCCACCCTCCCACCCGTGGATTTGAAATGTTACATTAAAATTTTTACCAAGCCCAGCACCTGTATTGTCATCTTGAGTGAGAGTGCAGATAATTACCACATTCTAAACAGAACCATAGCCCATAGGATCACATGTGTGCTTGATGTGAAAACTTGTGATCTGACTATCCGAGTTTTAAGTATGCTTCACAAGTATACATGTAGTTTGCTCAGATTCAAAATAACCACATTCTAAACAGAACCATAGTCCATAGGATCACATATGTGTGCCTGATAACCAAGTTTAAAGTATGCTTGTAGTTTGCTTAGAATCAAAATAACCTTGTTCTAAACAGAACTTGCTTGCTGGTTTGTCATTGATTTTACACACATCATAGTCAAGGGAAATTGAAAGCTCGATCCGAGAGTTTTTATCAGAGCCATTTGTTTAAGTTATGTTCAAACTTCAGAGTCCTCAGGATCACATGTGTGCATGATGCAAGTACTTATGTGTAAAAATAATTTTAGATTGAAACACCAAAATATCCGAAGCACATAGTAACTTGTAAACTGTATTTGTCGTACTTGCCTTGCGCCCTCCTCTTTGTGCTGTATTAAGAGAAAAAGGGCTGACCTGGGCTTTACCCAAGCAATGATTTCATCTTGTATATTCATTGTGATAAAGATGATTTTAAACCACTGATCAGACCAATTGAGTTTAAAGTATGCTTGTAGTTTGCTCAGGATTAAAATAACCACAATCATTATAAACAGAACTTGCTTGCTGGTTTGAAGTCCACTGAGAACATGCGCAGTCAAGGCAACAGCAAAATTGTTGGGAAATGGAAATAAAGAGTCTATTCAGACTTCATTCCTCCCCCATCAATCTATAATATAATTTTTATTTATTTTCCATCATATCAGTGCAGGGTTGCCCACTCAGTGATAACACTGCTTTTCAGTGGTGCCCCGTATCCAGGGCTTTAGCCAGCTCGAAATTTTTTACCGTCAACCCTAGGTCAACCCAATTCGCGAAAAAAAATTACCGTCAACGCGAAAAAAAAATTCCGTCAATGCCGACATCACGCCCTCCCGCACACTTCATGCATTCAGTGTTCTAAATACCCGAGAAGACTGCAGAATTAAAAAAAAAATTACACAATCTGCAATTTTTCAGAATGAAAAAAAATCTATAGTTCTCACAAGGAGACAACACGCAATGAACAATCCGCTATTCCTTTTGTTTTGACCCGCTCAAATCCCGCCCCGATTCAAGCTATGCTATAAGCCGCGGCGGCTTCCCCAGTCATGACGTCACAGCCTCCGATTTCCACCGAGCCGGCCCCGAGTGCTGACCGACAACGGGCGATGTGGCTCAGATTTCCGACGATTTCCTTATTTAGAGCATTAGGAAGACTTTGGGTAGCAAACAAAATGGCCGACATGTAACGTTACATGATTTTACACTTGTAGCTTTGCTTCTCAACCGAAATGAGGAAGTTTAAGCTCCTTTGCAGACTTAAGCGGCCATGAAGTTGATTTGGGGGAAGCGCTGAGATGCGATTTCGCTACGGCATAGGGGATTTTGCCGCGGAGGGAGTTACGTGGCCGGCAAAAACTCGCGTGTCGGCGATCCTCCAGAAATCTTTATGCCCTTTATGTTGCCGCTCAAGTCTTCGAAGGAGATCTGACGAAGTTTTATATTAAATAAGGCCACTTTGTGTGGATCGATCTCTGTTTTCTTGCGATAGTATGATTATTCAAGTACAGTACATTTTCAAAACGTTTGATTTTTCTTTGTTCGTTGTCACATGTTTATTTATCGTATTGTCATGTACAGCTAGCAGCGTGTGTCTGAGTCGAGCCATTGTTTTATTTTATTCTTATGTGGCCGTTAGCACATGTTGTTTTAACAGACAGCAACATTGAAGAATAGAACCGAGTCAACAGACGTCGGCACGGTCCTTGAAGTCAGGTTTCCCGCCGCCGTGCGTTTGGAAAAGACACCGCGCGCTTGGAAAAGACGCCTAACCGTGGCTCATTCAAATTCGCTAGATTTTTTCTATGTCCTTACCCACGATTTTTGACCGTCAATGTTGACGGTAAGGACTTAAATTTTTACCGTCACACGGGACAAATTACCGTCAATTGACGGTAAAACGGGCGCTGGCTAAAGCCCTGCCCGTATCAATCATCTGTTTATGCCAATATAATTGTTAAAAGGTTTAATTGGTACCACAGTGTACTAGGTCACACACAGTTATGGCAGCAAAATTAATGGGAAATGGAAATAAAGAGTTAGCATGAACTATTCAGATTTCAGTTCTCATCAGTCATCTGTTGTTGCCAATATAATTGTTAAAAGGTTTAATTGGTACCACAGTGCACTAGGTCACACACAGTTCATTACTCCTTTGGTAAATTACTCTCATCTGTCTTTTCAAATCCCCTCTACATTAAACTAATCCATTTGTTGATAATATTTGTGCCACAATACTCTGCCTCGCCTAGTTAATTTTTCCCGACCTCCTATTTCCACTTCAGAGCTTAAGGGCCACAAGAGACAGCATCCAAGGTTCTACTCACTCAGCTTATTCATTCTATATACCGATGTGTATGAAGATGTTATAGGAAATGAATGTATGAAGGGGTAACTCCTCTTATGCCCAATCCTCATAAAATACACGATGAAACTACATGAGAAGAAAATAAATTAACCAGAAAGGAAATATTTGCAAAGAAAATGCATAATGTTTACCTCCACATGGGTCTAGCCCAACAAACTACTGTTTATTCTTACTCAAACACATTCACATAGATGGAGACCATCCCTCCAACTGTCCTGCCACTTGCTATACATAATGTGGTCCAACATCACAGGGTGTCTGCTACAGCACTAGTTACCACGGTAACAGCCATCTTGTTCAGGTCATTGACCTGATTTGTTTGGAACGAGGAAGACCAAACGAAGCAAAAACAATATGTTTTCCTTCTGCGAGGGTACTGTAATTCCTGATTTTTCACGATACTTTTATGTTCTCGTTTTTCATGGTCACTTCTGTACCACGAACTAATCATTACCATGAATAATTAACTGACTTCTTTTTTTCTGCACCTGCCGCCACCGTGAACAAATAGTTCTGTGAAAACCTTCATTTTCCATTTTTCTCAGACCCCGAACTTTTGCTACCATAACGTG
>NW_017804331.1:1146315-1147355 GCF_001625305.1 Branchiostoma belcheri
TCAAGTTATTGAATGAACTCAGCGTATGTACGTTCGTCACGGATTCCCCAGCGGATCGGCCAACACCCAGCGTAGCAGACTTCGCGAGTTGGCATGCTCGGGTTCGACAGTCAGGCGTACCCAATTTTAAGTCCGAGCGCATTCCAGTACCCACCAAGCTACACGTTTCCGCATGGCGAGGTCTCCTAGATGGTTTTCATGACACTGCCTTATGTGACTTCCTGGAGTTCGGCTTTCCAGTTAATTACGAGTCATCCGCACAACCGCGAGTGCCGCGCACCAACCACCCCTCGGCTTTGCAGTACTCCAGTCATGTGGACAGGTTCATCAGCACTGAGTTGTCGCACGGAGCAACAATAGGGCCGTTGTCGCCGGCCACGTTCAGTCCCGGTTTGGTGTGCAATCCGTTGCAGACGGTTCCGAAGAAAGCCTCTCTGGATCGTCGCATCGTAGTGGACTTTAGTTACCCGCCCGGGTCTTCAGTTAACGACGGGATCCCCACCGGGACATATCTCGGTCAGCCGCATCGGCTTCGCTACCCCTCCATGGATGATTTCATTGCGTTAGTTGTCAACGCCGGCACAGGCTGCCTCATGTTTAAACGCGACCTTCGGCGCGCATACAGACAGTTGTTCGTGGACCCTGCGGATTATCACCTGGGATTCTCCTGGCGTGGTAACGCTTATGCGGACGTGGTCTGTCCCTTCGGCTTACGTTGTAGCGCACAGGCATGTCAGCGCACGACCGACGCCGTCGCGTTCATATATAATAGATGCGGATTTCGTTGTGTCAACTACTTGGACGATCTCGGCGGCGCAGACTCTCCGCACAGGGCCGAGTTAGCGTTCGATACTTTAGGTCGGCTATTACGGTACCTCGGACTGATCGAGGCGGACGACAAAGCCACGCCGCCGTCCACTCGTATTGTCTTTCTCGGTCGCACAGTGGACTCTATTCGCATGACTATCGAAGTGACACCGGAGAGACTTTCCGACACGTTGGCTGAGTTGGACCGTTGGCGTGTCAAGACCAGCGTTCGC
>NW_017804331.1:1147375-1191355 GCF_001625305.1 Branchiostoma belcheri
ACATGGGTCTAGCCCAACAAACTACTGTTTATTCTTACTCAAACACATTCACATAGATGGAGACCATCCCTCCAACTGTCCTGCCACTTGCTATACATAATGTGGTCCAACATCACAGGGTGTCTGCTACAGCACTAGTTACCACGGTAACAGCCATCTTGTTCAGGTCATTGACCTGATTTGTTTGGAACGAGGAAGACCAAACGAAGCAAAAACAATATGTTTTCCTTCTGCGAGGGTACTGTAATTCCTGATTTTTCACGATACTTTTATGTTCTCGTTTTTCATGGTCACTTCTGTACCACGAACTAATCATTACCATGAATAATTAACTGACTTCTTTTTTTCTGCACCTGCCGCCACCGTGAACAAATAGTTCTGTGAAAACCTTCATTTTCCATTTTTCTCAGACCCCGAACTTTTGCTACCATAACGTGAAAAAAAACAGACCCCGGGAAGACCACCCAAGAGGTGGAAAGACCAGATACAAACAGACACAGGGCCCACCCTAAGGGAAACTGAGACTCTGACCTTGGACAGAGCTGACTGGAGAAACCAAACGAGGGGGAACAAGGGGCCAGGCCTGAGCACTTAGACAGGCAGGCAGGCAACATGAAGTGAAATGCAGTACAGTGTTCTAGCCAGGATTTTTTCATAGCATAGGGGTCAGGTACAGAAGAGCAACTTTCGTGGCACAAATCATGCATTGAGCCAAAAAATTTTGAAACTCAATTAATCCCGAGACACTATTTCTTGTTAAATGTGGAACAGATTTTGTGAAGTTTAGGTTTTCCCTTTGCTATAGCTTCATTCTAAAGTTATATTTTCATTTTTTGAAGGTTCTTCCTCCCAAAACACCCCTATGCTGGTTGAAACTTAGCATAGGGGTCAAAATTATAGCATAGGGGTTAAAATCATAGCATAGGGGGCCCCTATGCTAAAAAGGCCTGGCGAGAACACTGCAGTAAACATAATGAAAAGTTATGACATTGAAGGAGCCTGACCTGTTCCACGTCCAGTTTGCCCTCCTCCATGTACTGCTGGTAAAGCTCCTCGATCAGGAACTTCCTGTTGATGAACTTGGCCTTGGACCACATCCAGACCTGTGCAACAAACAAGCATCAACGTCATGGCTGTATCTGTATCTGTATCGGTATAGCCGGTATACCCGCCCTTCAGCGTAACACATCAGCTTCTGTATCTGTATAGCCGGAATAACCGCCCTTCGACATAACACACCAGCTTCTGTATCTGTATAGCCGGTATAACCGCCCTTCAGTGTAACACACCAGCTTCTGTATCTGTATAGTCGGTATAACCGCCCTTCGGCGTAACACACCAGCTTAAAGGCTGGTAGAATAAAGACGAGGATATACAATACTTGTAGCTAAATTCAAGCTGGTTCGTTAGTGTGTATATATAAACTTGGTTCTTTAGTATGCATACCTGCAGTGGTTACTTAGTGAACATACCTAACAAACCTTGGACCACATCCATACATGTACCTGCAAACATGCATCAACGTCACGGCTGGTAGGATGAAGAGGAACTTAGATGACAATATAAACGTAAATACCCCACCGTGTTGTATTTTATTCATGTCATACCCACATTAGTTAATGAACATATATGGTTAGATAAGTTAATGACCATACCTGGTGAGTTAATGGTTAGTTAATGACCATACCTGGTGAGTTAATGAGTTAATGAACATACCTTGTTAGTTAATGGTTAGTTAATGAACATACCTAGTTAGTTAATGGTTAGTTAATGACCATACCTAGTTAGCTAATGGTTAGTTAATGAACATACCTAGTTAGTTAATGGTTAGTTAATGACCATACCGTGTTAGTTAATCGTTAGTTAATGAACATACCTAGTTAGTTAATGGTTAGTTAATGACCATACCTAGTTAGTTAATGGTTAGCTAATGACCACACCTGGTTAGTTAATGGTTAGTTAATGAACATACCTAGTTAGTTAATGGTTAGTTAATGACCATACCGTGTTAGTTAATCGTTAGTTAATGAACATACCTAGTTAGTTAATGGTTAGTTAATGACCATACCTAGTTAGTTAATGGTTAGTTAATGACCACACCTGGTTAGTTAATGGTTAGTTAATGAACATACCTTGTTAGTTAATGGTTAGTTAATGACCATATCTGGTTAGTTAATGGTTAGCTAATGACCATACCTAGTTAGTTAATGGTTAGTTAATGACCATACCTGGTTAGTTAATGAGTTAATAAACGTACCTTGTTAGTTTATGAGTTAATAAACATACCTTGTTAGTTAATGGTTAGTTAATGACCATGCCTGGTTAGTTAACGAGTTAATGACCATACCTGGTTGGTTAGTGTGTTGGTGACCAGCACCTCCACTTCCATCTCCTTGTTGTTGCCAAGTGAATCGTGGGAAGCCAGATTCTTGATGATTGGCTGAAATGTCATGGCCTAGAAGGGAAAGTAACATACAGTGTGATCATTGTCTGACATGTCAACTCTTAAATACGTGATATACATTTGTACATATAAAAACTATTTCATAAGAGTCAACATAAAGATATAACCATCAAATAAATGTTTCTGGTTGGCGATTTGATAAAGACACGTTTTAAAAACCGTTAAATTGTAAAAGGACCAAAGTCATAATGGCTCGATATGAGTTTGGTCAGTTCTTTTCCCAATGAGTTGAACACTAGTCTGTAAGTTTTTGTAAACTCTGGTACAACACCACAAATCCTCTCTACACAACACATTACATGTAGGTCAGTCCCTCACTCTACTGTTACAGAAGTGCCCTCTGTCACATCTTGTAGGCACTGCAGGTTAAATAGCAGTAGAAAGTCCACACCTTGTTGTCATGAAAGTTCATCTGTGTTGGTCGTAATCATAGTAAAATGTTGAACTTTATTCAAACACAAGGGTTACACAGAGATCAAATTTTCAACAATCACTGTCGCCTTCATCAGCATAATTAATGACCCATCACTTCCGAACAATTAGGTTATTTGCCTGTAACCGTACCTCTCACAAGTTTACGTTCGGAAGTCAACTTTCAACTTTATTTGTTCAACCAGGTATCATACTCAGGCCACTCTGGCCTGTTTTTCAGGAAATCCTGGTACAAAAGCACAGACAAACACCTAACAGTTAAACAGATTCACAATACATACAAAGTCTAAAGATAGCACATAGATAAAACTAATCTTAAATACAATTCGATAAAAACTGTTTAAAAGTTCTGAGACTAGGCTGCTGTCGTTGTTGTAGGGGGAGTGAGTTCCAGAGATAAGGTCCATAGTACTGTAAGCTGTTCCTAGTCATTAGTGAAGTGATTAGTCATTATCTATCCAGATGAAAGTCTTTGAAAATTTGATCTCTGTGTAACCCTTGTGTTGGAATAGAGTTCAACATCTGGAACGCGAGTAACTCGCTCAACCACAAGTGGGCACCCATACCTTGTTTAAGTGCCAAAATCCAACACTCAGCTTCACATGTATTCCATGCATTCAAGTACCAGAGTTATCAACCAAGAATTGAGGTGTTCAAGAATTCATTCTTTCCTAGAACTATCGCAGAGTGGAACTCACTGTCACCAAGTTCAGTAGGGGCATTGTCAATAGATAGCTTTAAACAATGTCTAGAGCTAGAAGTTCAAGGGTTAGGTGTAACAAGTCGATCGGTGTAATATAGCCAGCTACCGCCGCACCGCGTGCCTGCGAAGCTGGTGTGTTACGCCGAAAGGCGGTTATACTGGCTATACAGATACAGATACATGTCTTCATATGTACCAAGGACTAGCAGGCTGTGGAACTCCTTACCAGCCTCGGTCTTCCCTGACAGTCCCAATATGACTAAGTTCAAGACTGCTGTAAACAGTTTCTTGTTGAACTCTTAGAGATTTTCTAATTTATGACAATTAACTATGTACCTTGCAATTATGTATTATGTATAATGCATCTGATAATTTTGGGATTGAATGTGACTGTGCACTTAAGCGAGGGGAATTGATGTGACATTATATAGAACCGAAAATCATCGATATATAGCGATGTTAAGACCAGGTTCACTTTGCACTGATTAGAAAAAAAACAAAAACATTTTACTATCCTCACCTTATACTATCATGAAAGTTCATCTCTGTTGGTAGTTACATGTTTAAAGTTAAAACTTTTGGTCCAACACACAAAATTCTCTCACCTAGAGCTTTCGACCAGTCACTCTGGTCTTCCTCAGTAACTGGTAGACGATGTCGGCCCCCTTTGACCCAGTGTTGACATCACACTTCAAAGAAGCCGCGTGACAAGCTTCACTGGGTCAGTCTACTGAGGAAGACCAGAGTGACTGGTCGAAAGCTCTAGGTGAGAGAAATTTGTGTGTTGGACCAAAAGTTTTAACTTTAAACATGTCCTCACCTTGTTCATGTCCTTGCTCATGGCGTTGACCTCGTCCACCTTGGGCATCAGCTGCACAAAGTCCTGGAACACCAGTTTGTCCATCGCCTCATTCGCCCCTTCCCCCAGCCGTGGGGTGCCCAGCAGGTCCGTCATGCCCTGTGGGATAGACAGAGTCATTCATTTATTTCATTTATTTCGAAGCCTTTTAGCCCTACAGGGCTAGTCTTCCAAGGCTCAAACATTAAAATTACATAATCACATACATGGAAATTACAGTGAAAGAACAGTGAATACATTTGAAAAGACATGATCATGAATACATGAGAACATCAACAAGAAACACGCGAATTGATATTTACAAATTAAAAACTAGAGGTAGAGGTTCATGTAACACTGTTTACGATAGCTTTTTTGAACCTGAGTTGGTTACTCAGTGTTTTAACATGATATGGTAGATTGTTCTAACTTCCACAGCAATATTGCACGATACAGGAATGAGCGTTTCTTACTGTTCGTCTTAGGTTTGGGTAGTCTGAAGTTGTTATGTACAGAAGAGTCAAGATTTATCGATATCCAAGCAATTACAGATTGCGTTTGTGCGCAGAGTTTTAGACATAATACAGGGTTTCAGACCAAATAATACAGGGTTGTTGTTCCCTGTGGAACAGCCACAGTCACGAACACGAACATGAATTGTGTGTTTTAGACCCAATACAAGAGCAAAATTTTGGGAACTTTCATTCACCAATTTCACACTTCCCGCAATGCCTAGTAAAGATCACGGATATGGATGGGATATGATGTAAGAAGTGATGTGACAGTGCCAGTAGGAGAGTCTTCGGTAGAAGGTAGAACGATAGAAGGTACGTCATTTTCTCTGATTCCAACAAAAATGCAATTATGACATGCGCTTTATACTAGATAAATAATTCAATATAGTTCACCAGTTTGTAGATAGAAGTTGTTGGAAATATTACATCGAGGAAGGGGGAGGGGGTTAGTCATACGTCATATCCGTGATCTTTACTAGGCATTATGGGAAGTGTGAAATTGGTGAATGGCCAAAAACACACCTGGCTCTGAGCGAGTTCCTGCTGGAAGAAGTCGTAGCTGTACTCCTTCGTGTCCCCCTGGCTGGCTCTGTCCGCCGGGTACCCCACGTACAGGAACAGGCAGTTCGAACCCAGCATCAAACGGTCCTGGGGAGAACATTATAATAGAATAAATAATAAATAAAATACATGTAATAACGTTCATTGTACATTCATGCCCTATCGGGCTAAGTACAGGTGAACAGATGAAAGGGTAATATACATGTTTGTAGTACAAATAAAACTGTAACAATAATACAAAGGTTCAGCTTCTTCTTGTTTCTTAGTGATGTCAAAAATATCATTTGAAATGGGTTTGTTCAATACAGGATGATCAAAGCGCATAAGAAAGATGAATTTTTTCAATATTAGTCTAGTATTGGAAGTATGGAAACGTACTTGTAATATATCTAAAAAGATCATTTCTATCATTAGGCCACACCAATTTAATTTGTTGGTTCTCGGATTTTTTCAGAAAAAATATGAAGCGACAGGGCGAAAAAAAATAAAAATAAAAACAGGTCTAGGCATCCTATTATAGGCTTAAATGCTACAAAATGAGCCATGAAGTCAACACAAAAGGCTGGGTTAAAATTTAAACATTGAATTTTGAACTTTTAATCAAACCACTGCAATGATAGATGGGAAAACTGTAACAACTAGGAAGAAAAGGACTTTCCTCAACTGTTGGGGGCAAAACATGAGCATTTTTCAGTTGATTCAGGACCAGAATCAAATTTTTTTTTTTTTTTGCAAATCAGAAAAAAAGAAGAGGCGAATCCGAGAACCAAC
The DNA here is from genome assembly GCF_001625305.1 of Branchiostoma belcheri. Classification (NCBI taxonomy): domain Eukaryota; kingdom Metazoa; phylum Chordata; class Leptocardii; order Amphioxiformes; family Branchiostomatidae; genus Branchiostoma; species Branchiostoma belcheri. Next base: position 1,153,660 of record NW_017804331.1, read on the forward strand.
AAATTAAATTGGTGTGGCCTTACTATATAAATTACAATCAACGACAAAGTGGACTTCATCTTCTACTTTGTTTGATATAACAACAAGGGTTAGACATTCAGGTAATGAGAAACAGAAGGAAATTGTCAATGGACAGGTTGTACAGTCTGTTAATCAGTGCTTTCTTTGGGGACCCTGATTCCACCAGAGTTTCTTAAAGACCTAAAAATGGACTGACATTAGAGATGCATACCTAAACCCAATTTTAGGTTCAGGTCTGGATTCAAGTCCAGAGGTTTAGGTTCAGGTACGGACTTGTAAGTCCTGACCTAAACCCATGGCATATACAAAATTGCATGTTGGCAACCTTGCAATGTTGTCTGGGTGAAACTTTGGCCACATAACATGGAGGCCGGTACTTGACGATGCCCGATGGCAATGTTTTCTTCATTTTGCAATATACTTCACTTTACAATCTACGGAAGGTTTTAGGTGGTTTGGAAAGAAAAGGGGTATGTGAAATGGTCTATTATGGCAATAAGTCCGGACTTTTTGGACTTGAACCTAAACATTCTTACAAGTCCGGATCCAAGTCCAGTGAACCGGTATGCATCACTAACTGACAAGCAACTGGATAGGTCTTGAAACTGTCAATAAGCAGCCACTACTTTTTTTTCTTTTCGTCAGCAACTGACTGTTCATCAGGAGTACAGTCAATGACGAAAAGTAGTGAAACATGCTACTTGAAACATCTGATAGTTTTCAACCATGTTCTGATTGGTGGAAATTTCAAATGAAATCAAGCTGAACCAATGAAAAACACTGTGACAGTGTTCATGACCCACCAGGACCAATGAAAAGCGCTGTCACAAATGGACCAATGAACATTCAGGACAAACCATGTTTCTGATTGGTGGAAACTTCAAATAACATCAATCTGGACCAATGAAAAACACTGTTCGTAACAATGTTCATCGATAAGCACTCTGTTGCTAATGCTGTTTCATGTACAACAGCTTCTCACCGAACTGTCTTTACTGCATAATGTAACGTTTTGAAACATGCATATTGACTGTCAAACCATTTACTAAAGCAGAGGAATATTTCATGATTATATACATTTTAACAATATGTTATAGTATGCAATAATGTTTTAACAATAATACCCATATTTCAATGATATTTTGTGTGACCACAGAGCAATTCAGGCATCCAGTATGGTTGGCCTGCGAGTCTGTCGTCAGTGCGAAGTGTGTATGTCTTGAGTTTCAAATTGAAATAAACCATTCTACTACCCACCATGTGTTGAAGGGGTGTTTTCACCATGATCTGTTGTCCGTTGATGACCACCTTGGCGTCAGGCGAGACGGGTTCTATGGACATCTCTGCTCCACTGTTACTCAGGACCGCGTGGCACGCCAAGATCCTGCAGGAGACAACATGAGTGATCCCTGTTTTTGTCCATATCTTACTTTACTTTACTTTAGGCCACACCAATTTAATTTGTTGTTTCTCGGAATCGCCCTGTCCATCTTTTTCTGATTTGCAAAAAAAAATTTTTTTTGTTCTAAATCAACTGCAAAATGCTTGATGAAAGAAAACGCAATGCAATTTTGTTTCATTAAAAGTTCAAAATCTATTGTTCTAATTACAAACCAGCCTGGTGTGTTCACAGCATGGCTCATATTCTAACATTTCCGGCTATCATGGGGTGCCTTGGCCTGTTTTTTTTTTGCCCTGTCGCTTCATATTTTTTCTTAAAAAATCCGAGAAGCAACAAATTAAATTGGTGTGGCCTTATATCCTTCCACTTCTACCGTCTGGGGTGTCGTGGGGAGGGACAGTTGGCGGCTGGCGGCTAGTCTGGAGGCTGTTGCTATAGGCATGCCGTACCTACACATGTAGTCAGGGTGTCCTTCACACTCTCAATCCTAGCCTGGTATCCAGTCTTACGTGATTGGGGGTGTTGGGGTGTTCGTTTGTGCCTTCGGGGGCTCTAATAGCTTCCCCCGCCCAGTGCAACAGACCGTCCCGGTAGGAGGGTTACGCTAATCAGAGACAGTATGCTTGGGGATTTAGTTTCCCCCCAACACGAGGAGGGCTAATCAATCTCTTGTGAAATACACACTGCGGGACAGAGCTCTTTCGGCCCCAACCACGATCAGACTGGATACCAGGCTATCTCTATCCACCTCTTCCTGGGACGTCCCCTGGCCGTAGATCCAGCCTTTCTGTTGTTGTGTGCTCTGTGTGGTACTTTCTGTGGTACCCTTACTCCTTTGTCTACATCATGTGGTAGTATCCAGTCTTCGATTATATCACGTACATGCAAATTTGTATGAAGATATATTATGCAAATTACCAGTAGGCAAATCACCCAACTGTAGTTACCTTCTTTTTGCCTACCATTTGCTGGCCATTTTTTGGACCTAAGACTTTTTGGACCTAAGACATTTGCTGGCCATTTTTTGGACCTAAGACTTATTTTAGTGTTACCATTGTCCGTCGGTATTGTTATCTGAAATGTTATTTGCACTTGTAAACGTTTACTGACAATATTTTATGTACATTTAATGTAATGGTTTATTACTATTTTAAATTGTTTAATATGACGTTTTATACAGTAACCGTTTGCTGTTTATGTAATGTCCCCATGTCAATTCAGCCTCTGGCTGCCATTTTTGGGACAGTGTTGTTGTGTTTTTTATGCAAATAAACCATTGATAATGATATAGCCATGACGTCCCGACGATTGCTCACATAATTCGTATACCGTGATGTGCTTTGCCTTGCTTTAGGCCACACCGATTTTATTTTATGGATGACTAGTGCGCGCGGGCGAATAAAAAAAATTCCTGCCAAAAAAAAAAAAAATGCTACTAAACCACAGCAATACAAATCTGGTATTGTGAATTTACGATGTAAATAGTACATAGCGACGTATACGACAAGCCGGCACAATTTATGAATCGGCACTGTACTTATGTACTGAGTTCTTGAGTCGTGGAGCTTCGGCAGCCTGGGTGCCGTCCTCAAGAGTTACCACCGGCTCCGTCAGTAGCTACAATGGACTGCCCAGATCTAGAGGAGCCATGTAAATTTTTTTTTTTTTTTGACAACAGGCGAAAATCAATGCGCGCAGATGTCATCTATAAAATTATGTCTGTGTGGCCTTTTCTAGTGATTCTGACAAGGTAAGAATACAAAGATTGTCCTCTCAAGTCAAATTTCAAAAGATATTTTCACCAGAATGAAGCACTTACCCAAGTCCTCTGATGAAGATACTGTTGCCTGTTTCAGACTTTGAATTCCCCAAGTAGTTGTTTCCTGTTGGGAGAGGGGGGTGGAGAGATAGAAACAGCTGTTAGTTGCATGTACATCTGATGCAGCAAGATGGGCACAAGTTTGCTGCAAAATGCTATGACCATCACAGACTACAGAATATTTAACAACATGTCAAGCTGGTGTGTCAAAGAGCTGTTATGGTGGCCATACCGATATAAAAACAAAAAACATATTAAAAATTCTATTTGATACAGGAACATCTATATTGTATAACATGTTAAAATTCAATATAGTAAATATATTAATAATTCAACAATCTCTTTAATAGTAATACAGGAACATTTAGTACATATTATACAGAAGTAATGAACTCTGGTGATAAAGCAGAAAACATAGAGAGACCATCCAGAATGTTCCTACATTATTTATAGCTAAAATTTACAGCTCTCCTGCCCGAAGCAAGCGGGTACTGCAGGAGGATAAACATAAAACATAAAAAACTATATCTGTCATGGTGGTAAAGTTGCTGGGAGACAAACATAAAGGCTGAAGATTAGCAGGCTTAACTTGGAATGCCCCTTCAGCCTTTCAGCTGTAAACAGATCAGAGTAAATTACGCCATTTTTTTTACAATATCAGGGCTCGAAATACTGGGTGTATACATGTATATGCACCTTTAGTGCAGGTAAAGTTGGGGCTGTGCAGGTATTTCTGATGTCTACCTGCACCTAACCTGCACTGGTCCATGTACTGGGTATATGCAGGTTAGTGCAGGTAAAGTTGGAGCTGTGCAGGTACTTCTGATGTCTGCCTGCACTGGTCCATGTACTTATTATACAAAAGTAAGTGTACGTGGATTCTTATTTGCTGCATTGACTGTTTCCACCTAAATAGTGGCAATGGTTTCTGAGCAATTACTCAATTAGTTTGAAGTTTATTTCATACTACAGCCTTATAGCAGCCTAAAGGCTGAATTGACAGGTCTGTTTACATACAGTGTATATACAATAAATAATTACATTAAAGATGTCTAAGTGTGCTTAATAAGACGCATTAAAATTTAAAAAGCCTATAGATATTTAAAAAGTTTGTAAGCGATATATACATATGAGGAAATTAACTATTTTGTAGAATGCTAAGCGAGTAATGAAAAAGTCGTGAATTACAACAAAAGGTTCACGGGTAGGCATAAAATAGTCGGTTAACAGGGATCATTGTAAGAATAAAATGACGATGTAATAGTGAGACTAACAATACAAGGCTCTAACTTTATAACTTGTGTCCATTCAAGATTCGTTGTTTAAAAGTTCGATCAAGTAGGGCAATGGTGAGTTTTTGTAGCGCTCCGTGCGACAGTATGGTGTGTCAATCTTGTGAGAGTTGCGAGTTTGCCGTCCGGACACATCACGCCTGGTCGGGGGTAACCAGTTCCTGAACTCTGAGTTCAACAGGGATGTGGCGAATGACCGACAGAGGCTTTATAGTGTGAGCAGTTTTTATAGTGTGATCCATACTTCTCAAAGTCTGAGAGGTGCAGGTAAAATTTGTCTGGTGCAGGTAATTTTCAATGTTGCCTGCACTGGTATTTCAAGCCCTGATTAAAAGTGATCTCCATCCAGTTTAGCTCATTGAAGAGCTAATCTTCCACAGATGCTATGTACAGTATTTACAGGTTCATTGTACCAGGGAAATTTCCCTAGCTCTTTTCGACAAGCACAATGAACAGTGGACCACGGTTAACGTCCCGTCCGAAGGACTGCGACCCTAAACAGTAGCGTGCATGTCGGGTGAGCGACATCAGCCGGGATTCGAACTCCCAACCTCTTAGTCCAGAGGCAGGATCGCTAACCACTGGACTACGCACGCTACTACAGTACTACGCACACTAGTACAGTACTACGCACAATACTACTAGACTACGCACGCTACTGGTAACAGATTGTTGCGGGTTTTACCTGGTGGCAGCGCGTGCTTTACCACTCCACTCAGATAGGGGTCCTCGTTGACATTCTGCAGGTAGGGGTGCTCCTTAGTCATCATGTCCTCCTGGGGAGACGTAAAAAAAAACATGTACAAAAACGTTACAGCCACCTTATCTTTACAGTGCAAACTGTCTTCCATACTCATGTGCACACCCGCGCATACACGCGCACACGCGCACACACACACAAAGACACACACGCACACACACATCCCCCCACACGCACGCATACACAACCACACACACAAAGACACTCACACACACACACACACACACAACCACACACACACACACACTCACTCACACACACACACGCGCGCACACACACAAACACACACAAACACACACACACACAAAGACACACAGGCACACACACATCCCCCCCACACACGCACACGCACACACAACCACACATACACACACAAAGACACTCACACACACACACACACACACACACACACACACACACACACACACTCATTACGGCCATCTTAATATCTTTACAGCACAAACTGTTCTTCCAAAGAATGATAGAAACATAAAAGCTATCCTCTATCTCCTATCGCACTTGCAGCAGTAAACCCCTGTCTTCAGGCTCACAGTAGGCGGGTGGTAAGGCATAGGAAAAAAAATGTGTGTTTCCTGTTTCAGTCCTGGAAAAATTAGGATCGGTAGGTAGGGATTAATTTTTTTCTTCCTTTTTGTTTTAGATTTAGTTTGGGCATCTCTAGTAATCCAATATGCGATACAGTTAACAAAGTGAAACTTGCATCAGGACATTTATATTTTCAATGTCAATATTGGAAAACCGATTGTACAAGGTTTCATCACTCAGGTGTCAGATCATGGAGCTAGAAAAGGCTTTGATCAGCTTGAAAAATTCATGTCCCTTGCAGGGATCCACTCAAAAAAGTCTAGGGTTGGCAGTTTTTTATGGTCGGGTTTCTGGGGAAACTGGAAACCCAACATTTTTTTTCCTAGGCCTAGACGGGGGATTAGTGACGCACATGTTGCCGGGACGATCATAGCCAGAAAGCCCCTGGATTCAAACACATCGCCCCCAGGAAACACATTAGACTGCATTAAGATCATACCCAGATCTGTCATTCTTGGGCCGTGTCGTTAAAGAGCACAACATGCTTGTAGTTTTATTAGGAAGAATTACAGTCAGTGACATTTGCTGTGCACAAGAACCACAGGACAGAGGCAAATGGCCAGCTACCATCAAGCCCCAGCATCAGTGTGCAAGCACGTCTAACCCTCAGAACACGGGGATGTTAAACCGGATAGAGAGAGAGAGAGAGAGAGATAGATGACAGAAATAAAAACAACAGTACTCGTTGGCTGACAATGCCGTACCTTCGACACTTGAGCTTGTGACTGCTCCCATTCTCTCCTATAGTGACAGGGAAAAAATAAATTGTTGAACATTCAGGCTGTATCATATTTCGTACCTAGGAGTTTGTGCAAGGGATGAAGAGGATGAATGATGTATAGCATTTAACTAGACAATTGTTAAATATATGAAATTCAGGGGGCAATCAACAATAGGGTTAGGTATAGCAGAATACATTGTAGATTTCAGAGTCAAGCCTAGTTTTTTCAACTTGAAAGTGGCAAGTAACGTGCATTTCACAGCTATCACGACTGATATCTATGTAGATATGGATCCACATTAACAGGTTACCTTGCTTCTTCCAGCTTCTTTTCCCATGTCATCTGTATATCTGCCATCTGCCTAACGTTTTCCTGCAACATTCTCTCCAGTTCTGTAATAAATAAACAAACACAACCGTCAGCTGCAATTACATGGACTGTGCTGTTACTTCTTGATAAACAGTTACTGACCGAAACTTGTATTTTCCAAGAACTATCGTAGAGTGGAACTCACTGCCACCAAACACAGTTGGGGCATCATCACTGGCAAGCTTTAAACGACTCCTGCAATTAAATGTGCAAAGATCGAGTGTAACAATTTTGGTGTGATATAGCTAGCTGCCGCCTCGCTGTGTGCCTGCATTACTGGCTATACCATACAGAAGCTGGTGTGTTACGCTGATGGGCGGTTATACCGGCTATACAGAAGCTGGTGTGATATGCCGAAGAGCAGGTACACAGATACAGATAAAGTTACCAACCTTCGTCCCTGCCCTTCCCCCCTCTGTCCTGTCCCTGCAGTTTGGCCATGAGCCGAGCGTTTTCCTCCTTCAGTTCCCGGATCAGTCTGTCCGTCGGGCTCTCGTTCACTACGGCATTATTCTTGATCTTCTTCGCTCTACAAATACAGAAAGAAAATACATGTAGTTTGTTTTTTTGTGTCGATCAAATTATGGTTCTGACTTCCGATACCACTTCTTGACCCCTGTCTGCGGTGGTGCAGTCCGGCTGGGCCGACCTCCGGCTTGTTGCACCGCCTGGATAATTGCATGGTCTGACACATGAGTGGTGCATATAAACGGCTTCCTCTGTATCATATTAAGTTAATCGAAATGTCCACAATGTCTTGCCTTTCTTCACTGTTCATAGTTTGGGATAAATATCTGTTGAACTACGTGGGGTCGTGTGGCGTAGCGGCAGAGTGCGCGACTCGGAACCAAGAGGTCCCGGGTTTGAGTCCTGACATGCCACCAATCTTGTGCTCTTGGGAAAGGCACTTTACACGACTTTTCTCACTTCGCTCAGGTGAAGATGAGTATAGTATTGCCCCCTGTGTTGGTGGCGGCATTAATATAAGTTGATATAACTTGAGTGTTCTTTCACCACGTCTTGTGATTACATGCTGGAATAAAAAAATTTAAAAAACTACAGATCCCTGTAGTCACTGACAAAAAGTACTACATGTACTTGAAATGTCTGATAAAATCTATTCAGTTGCTTGACAATTTACTTTTGATGTGTATCTCATTACCTGCGTGCCTAACCTTCATCAAAGTTTTTATCAGGTTGTTTTCTCTATACTTTGGCAGATGTATGTACTAAAAAGACAACTCCCCAGCAAAATGTTTGGCCTCCAATTGGTCTGAAATAAATAGCCCTGGATGGGTTAGAAATTTATAATAAGTAAGAAATTTATTCCATTATGACAGTTATGATATTACATTTGTTGTGCTTACCTATCAGCATATCTAAGTGTTGACAGTGTCTCTTCATAGTTGATATCTGCAGGACTAAGAGCAGCAATCTGCAAATGGAGTGAAAAACAAAATTCACCACAAAACTTCAGGATACTATGTATATCATATTCCTACATGTATGTATGACATAAAGGACAGGCTATCTTGTATGTCATCAATAACGTTTGGTCCAGTTAGTTTCACAGATTTTCAAAGTTTTACACATGTCTGTCACACAGTTTCAGGCTATTTTATAATCAGCTCTAACAAAGTATGGAGACTTTATAAAAAATGTCATACTGCAACAATCACCGATCAGCGGCAACTAACATTAACGTCAGCATTTAAAAACAGACTGTAGAGGACCGCAGACTGTAGGACTGGAACTGGAAACTTAATGGACTAAGTTCATATACTGTGATCACTTGGGTCTATAAGTCTGTATGACGTGTACTTGTAACATTATTTGTACATTATTGTGTTGTAGTTTTCATTACTGTATTTTTAAATGTGTGTGCCCAGGACTATTTGAAAAACTGATCTACAGGATTGAGATATATCCTGGTGAAATAAATAAGCTTAAACTTAAACAAACGGAGGCGAAGTCCATCTCCCAGTTCAAAGCAGAGCTGGGACGGGCTTCGCTGCCTCTCTGTCCTTGTACATAATATTATGTAAATATGTGTAATACTATTGACTTCACTTGTCCTGTTCTTGCACTTGTCTACGTCCACCCCTACCCTACCCTTTGTTTGCACACAGTCACTAATCTTAGAGGGATGAGCAGTATCGAAGATGATGATGATGAACTGTAACAGTGTTGAAGTTGTACCCACCATGATAGTCTTACTGTTGCCTCCCAGGGCGTTCTGTAGCAGCTTGGTTAATACTGAGTTTCTGTACGGCACCATCACCTTCTTCTTCCCACTAGAGTTATCTGCCAAGGCACTGAAAATACAGGACAGAAACAGGAAAATAAGTTAGAGATACAAGTACCAATCTTTGCCTATTCGTATGTCCTGATGAAACCATATCTACCGGAATACACAGTGTGACATGTCCTGCATGTAAAATTTGCTTCGCAGGCACACGGCGCGGCGGCAGCTGGCTAAATCATACCAAACGATTTGTTACACCAGGTTAATCTCACTGCTACTACAACTACTACTACTACTACTACTACTACTACTCCTACTAACTACTACTACTCCTACTACTACTATTGCTACTACCACTACTACTACTACTACAACTACAACTACTACTACTACAACTACTACTACTACTACTACTACTACTCCTCCTACTAACTACTACTACTCCTACTACTACTATTGCTACTACCACTACTACTACTACTACTACTACAACTACAACTACTACTACTACAACTACTACTACTACTACTACTGCTACTACTCCTACTAACTACTACTACTACTAAACTACCAACTACTAACTACTACTACTACTACTACTACTACTACTACTGCTGCTGCTGCTACTACTACTGCTACTGCTACTACTGCTGCTACCACTGCTACTACTACCACTACTACAACTACTACTCCTACTAACTACTACTACTACTCCTACTACTAACCTGATGACATTGCCGAGGGTGGACAGACTCTGGTTGATGGCTGACCCCTCCTTCAGTCTGTCCCCCGTAGCTCCAGTGGAGCTGGCTACTACCACTCTACTACTACTACTAACTACTACTACTCCTACTACTACTATTGCTACTACTCCTACTACTACAACTACAACTACTACTACTACTACTACTACTACTACTACAGTACAGATCGCGGGATAAGCATCATCGGGATTCGGGATTTTGCGGGATATCCCGCGGGAGTTTGCGGGATATCACGCGGGAGACTGCGGGATATCCCGCGGGAGTTTGCGGGATATCACGCGGGAGATTGCGGGATATCCCGCGGTATTCTTTCGGGAGGCCTGTCGTGTCCCGCGTACCGCGTAGCGAAAAAACTTGGTGCGAGACCCCGAAGTCTGCCGCGGCTCGGAACGGCGATGGCGGCGTGTCAAATGTTTATTTTTACGTCCTGCCGGGCGATCTGTGCCGGGCCGATGGAGTCTGACGCCAGTCAACTTTGCTACAATTTTGCTACAATTTTGATGGTGTTGAAGCATAGGCCTATAGGAATGTAGGAAAATAATGTGTCTCACGCGGTCATAGTTATTATAAAACTGCTACTTTTTTTTCAAAGCTATTGTTCAGCGCAAACTTTAACTTTAAGAAACTACCGTGAATGAATACAATGTAACGTGTAGTAATCCCTCCGTCTCCGGTAAATTCGGCAAGATTGTTACCAAGAAATAAAAATTATGAGGCGTACCGGCAGTAGTTTGTGGTTGTGTTTCATAATCTTGTAGCTGTTGTCTTCTCATGGGTAGCTTGCGTCAAGAGGTCTCCGTATTAGTATTAAGAATTGCGACAATTAAAAGTTTGCCCATCAAAATCCCGGGGCGTGCGTCTCCCCCCTCCCCAAAAACTCTTGCATCAACAACGACCATGTCCATAATTAATTTCGATAGATTGCTATCACCCTGAAAGCAAGTACTTCCACGCGGCTGGCAAAGTTTCTTTCGGTAGGAAAACATTCTACTTCTGTCAGCTACGGGGTCAGCCAACTAGATGAAAACGGAGTCGATTTTTAACAGAACAACGATATAAACTTAGCGCACGTCCAAGACACGGGAGAACCCGAAAAATAAATAAACACGGGAGAACCCAAACTAAACGTGTTTATGCAAAATTTGACGCAAATTAATTCGTTCTCAGACCATAAAACTTGAAATTCACTCGGTACACTCCGTGGAACTAGCCTCCTCACATGTGAAAAACGTTGTTTTGGGATGAAATTGGGATATAAGAAAATTACAATGCCGCATGCCGGCCGTGCAGGGCGGAAAAAGAAGCTACAATCCGACGTACGTATAACAATCGCAGGCGGTGTTCTTTAAAGCTTTGGGGCGCGCATCTGACTCAACTCTTTGAATTCGCGGCCCAGCTGGTGGGCGGGTCCCGTCCTGCGGGCGTGTGATTGGCGCGCCAGAACGCCACGTGGTCTGTCGGCGCCGGGGACGGTCTGCCAGCGCCGCTGCTGGCGACGTGCGGTTTCTATGGCGACGCGGCGTGGGAACGCCCGGCCCAACACTGGGGGTCTGCATGCCCTTTTTCGTAAGGCGTAATCAGGCGTTTTTTAATTCATTGTCTTCGTAAACCGTAGGCAACCTTCCCTAAAATCAACGTAATTCGTAATCAGTACATTAGCCGCAAAGCGTAAAGTCGTAATCAGCTCTGAAACTTTAACTTTATAGCGAAAATTTTGCGTAATTCGTAATCACTAACCCCCATGCAGGCCCTGAACACTGCGTGGCGCACGAAATGTATCAAAGTTTGAGGCGTAAAGAACCCTTGAATTATGCTTCGCCCCCTTGTTTTACACAATGTTTAATCTCTCTTCCGTAACTCCATACGTCAACCTCCCCTATCTAGGAGAAAAATAAAGAACTCGAGTGGCGATTTGGCACGTCGATGCGTTAGATTTTTTAAAAATTATATCTGAAATAGCGCGGGTCGGGTGACATCAAAATAAAGCCGTCCACGTCGCAAGGCCGGACACAAAACCTGTTCAAGAAGGTTGTATTACTTTGTTATCGTTCTATATCTTATTAAGCCACCAGATTTTCGATATTAAAAAAAGAAATGTTTGGTTAAAAATACTATTTGCTCTACTGTTATTTGCATGCATTGAAAACATACTAAAACATGCACGCATCGTCTGTCTGCGTAAAAATCTGTAGTCAACGCGGTTCAACTTCAAGTAACAGCGGCGCCGGCCCTTCGGAAACCTAAAGTCTCACACCGAAGATCGGGGTTGCGGGAGAGGATTTCGTACCGCGGGATATCCCGATAAATCCCGCAGGAGATCCCGCAAACTCCCGCAGGAGATCCCGCAAACTCCCGCGGGAGATCCCGCAAACTCCCGCGTGATATCCCGCAAACTCCCGCGGGATCTCCCGCGGGACTTGATGCTTATCCCGAGATCTGTACTGTACTACTACTACTACAACTACAACTACTACTACTACTACTACTACAACTACTACTACTACTACTACTACTACTACTACTACTACTACAACAACTACTACTACTACTACTACTACAACTACGTACTACTGCTACTTCTACTACTCCTACTAACCTGATGACGTTGCCGAGGGTGGACAGACTCTGGTTGATGGCCGACCCCTCCTTCAGTCTGTCCCCCGTAGCTCCAGTGGAGCTGCCCCGCTTACTGCACTACTACTGCTGCTACTGCTACTGCTACTACTACTACTACTACTACCACTACTGACCTGATGACGTTGCCGAGTGTGGACAGACTCTGGTTGATGGCTGACCCCTCCTTCAGTCTGTCCCCCGTAGCTCCAGTGGAGCTGGCCCGCTCGCTGCCAGCCAGGTCCACCAGGTTAATCTCACTGCTCTTGGTGGTGCTCTCCCCACTCGCATTGATAAACACCTGAGTACAACACACAACACATGTTAGTTTTTTTTTTTACTTAGGCCACACCAATTTAATTTGTTGGTTCTCGGATTTTTTCAGAAAAAATATGAAGCGACAGGGCGAAAAAAAAAAAAAACAGGTCTAGGCATCCTATTGCTACAAAATGAGCCATGAAGTCAACACAAAAGGCTGGGTTAAAATGTAAACATTGAATTTTGAACTTTTAATCAAACCACTGCAATGATAGATGGGAAAACTGTAACAACTAGGAAGAAAAGGACTTGCCTCAACTGTTGGGGGGCAAAACATGAGCATTTTTCAGTTGATTCAGGACCAGAATCAAATTTTTTTTTTTTGCAAATCAGAAAAAAACGAAGCGGCAAATCCGAGAACCAACAAATTAAATTGGTGTAGCCTTAGACCACCAGATTTAATTTTATGGATGACATCCTCCAAAGACTGTACCATGGATCGTCGGCAGCCTGGTTGCCGTCCTCCGTAGTTACCGCCGGCTCCCTGCTGTCGCTAGCTACCATGGAGTACGGAGGATGGCTACCAAGCCAGACAAAAATCAATGCGCGCGCGGATGTACAACACACACCGTTACTTTCTTTTACTTAGGCCACACCAATTTGATTTGTTTCCTGTTTCAGTCCTGAAAAAATTAGAGTCGCTAGGTAGGCAGTTCTTTTTTCTTTCTTTTTTTTTAAGACTGGTGATCTCTAGTGGTCCAACTGACACAATACAGTTCATCAAATTGAAGCATGCATGAGGAAACTTATATTTCGTCAATGTTGGAACACAGATTGTACAATGTTTCATCACTCACATGTTTCATCACTAGAAAAGGTCGATCAGCTCAAAAAATTTATGTCCCTTGCAGGGGTTCACACAAAAAAGGGCTAGGGTCGGCAGGTTTTTCTAGGGTCGGTTGGGAAACAGGAAACACAACATTATGAAAAACTTTACGTAACCAACACCAAGTAAATTGGGACTTACCCCAAATTTTCAACTGACTCCGTCAGCCTTGTTCACGGAATGGACCCTTCTACTGCAGCTTCCGGGACGTGACGTCGGAAACACGTGATTGCAGCAGAGGGTCATACGTGGCAGATAACCTTGGTGTTGGTTACGTAAAGTTTAACTGTTTTCATAATGTTATATACCAACACAGATGAACTTTCGTGCTAAGGAAAACACAACATTTTTTTTCTACGCCTGATTGTCCAGACCTGTTTGAACCTGATGGTGATGACCATGTGCGATCGGCTGCTGGTGGCGTTCATGTTGGTGGATGCTGTGGTCCTGTTCTTGGTGCCCTGGTCCATCAATCTCTCTATCTCCTTGTAGTTCTGCACTGGGGTTTGCTGAAACAACAAAACAGTTGTGTACAGGGCCGTGAAACTCTGGAATTCTCTACCTACAGATGTAAAGTCCATCTCCCATGTTAAATACTTTACCAACAGGGTGGTGCAATTCATAAAAGTCAGACAGTTATCTTCAAGGTAGAATTCATATGGTTTTTTTAACGATTGCCATGTAAACAGTTAAGGTTTTTTATGCGACGTGTAATCCTCTCTGTTTTTAAATGATTCTTGCTGTAAGTTAAGTGTAAATATGTTGTAAGTTAAGTGTAAATATGTCAGTAGGATTGTGTCTGTAATTGTGATGTTACATGTATTTGTATTGGAACCCTGGAAGAATAGTCCATAATGGGCTAAAGGGTATCTCAATAAACTGAAACTGAAGTTCCATGAGGCAAGGGAACTGATCTTCATCTTCAAGTTTGACTCCTGATACATAATGACTTTAACAATCTTTCCGATACGTTGATGAAGGTTAGACATCCGTGTAAACAATACTCATAGGAAACTCAAGCTCTACAACTGGATAAATTACGGAGATAATATCAGGACATTTTGAGTGACATCCACCAGTCTTCTTCAGCGTCACTAATGGACCTTTGACATGTTCAACCGGTTTTTCCAGTTGCTCATATATGGTTTGTCGAGTTGTTAGTTTATTAGTGACACTGAAGAAGAGTGGTGGACCACAATCTAAGAAAAGGACTCACCTTGAGATGTTCTACATAGAAACCTTGCTTGGGACTTTGTCGCACAGTTAGATTCTTAGAATCCTTTGACAGAAGGTCTCTGACCTACAGATAAATCCATGAAGCAGAATTTGTCAGTCACATGCACATATTGGGTCTGCTTGAAAAATAGTAGCTTAAACTCTAACTTTCAAAACACCTTACCATCCTGAAATATTGGGAAAAACAGTCAAACTTGCAAAGTTGTTTTTCATTACTTTACATTCCATACAATTACAAACACGAGAAAGGTTTGGTCCACAGTATTGTTATTTCTGTGCAAACTTTGTTATCCATCAGAATGAATATTTATGCAAGCATCATATTGCATAAGACATGGACAGGGGATATATCAATTCAATTCATTCTTTATTTTAGGCACACAGCCCATATCAGGACATAAATTAAAAAATACGGATACACAAACGTAAGTATAATACATGCATGTGCAGAAAGATTAATGTTAAAGAAATTTAAGGAGAATTTGTGAGATCATTGTAACAGGAAAAGTTTTGTCTTACCTTCTCATTATATATCTCCAACATACTAAAGCTAACCTGTAGAAAACAGAATAAAACAGCAAGACCAGTCAAAAAGTAATCAAAAACACACAATGAATGGGCTCACGGTACTAAGTTAACGTAAAATTAGCCTCCATAGCATGCCAAAAAATGGGAGGTTTGGGGGGTCTTCATGGTCTTTGGGAGCTTTTATATCTTATTTTCTGATTGCATATAGACAACATAGCCGGCCTGGTTGAATTACCCCCGTTTTTAGAACTGGTCTAATCAGAAAACAGCCAAAGACCACCAAACCCCCAGTTGTATAAGCCTGCTACGGAGGCCAAATCTCTTTGTAGTTCATGTAGTCAAACTGCATTTAAGATCATTAAATATGATTAAAAAAATAATATTTTCACACACGTTTGTCGTCCTTGGCCCATAGTTTATCTTTATTTGAGATATGCTTGCTTGATATTTGAACTGGGTGTCGAATGATCAAGGTCCAATCGATAAAAACGTTTTCGAGATTATTTTAGTGTAACAACAGTGTTAGTAACTAACTAATTATCTTTATCCGGTAGTGACCATTCTGCAGTTTTGTCTATGCTTAATCTCGCTGTGTTCATGCTACATTTCTTTACCTGTCACAAGTCTTTTATAACAATATATATGAATGGATAAAAGAGTCAGGGAAATCAGTGTTGAGCTCTTCCACGTGGAAGTATCAGGATTGAGGTACCAGCAGTGACAATGAACCTTAATTTTTTCTCTTTCTCCTCATTGCTTTTATTTCCTAAAAAAAAAAAACAAATAAATATACAGAAACTAAAACACAAGAGGGCACAACTAAACCAAATTGAGTAAAAACCAATTTTGAAGATAACTTCTACAAAAGTAGACAGACACATATACAGTAGGGGAAAAATGCATCCCTTAAACATATCAAATGTTTAATTCTAGTCCAAACTCAACTTGACCCACCCTACTGTTACAGATAGGTAATATAGTCTGAGTTAAAGATTAAGTGGTCTGAGCTTTGCATCAGGATCGACCCAATTTTATAGTTTAGCTTTAATAAGTGATGTTTTCATCCCAGAGCAAACAGAGGTCCTCGACTGTGAAAAGGCCTCCATGGTAACTATCAAAGGGCATCAGGTTAGGAACACTCAGTCACCGGGCACCACTCCTGCTATTCTAAACACAGTGACTCAGGGCTGGAAATACTGGGTGCATGTGCACCTTAGTGCACCCAAATTTGGAGCTGTGCACCCAATTTTTTTTCTGTGGGTGCACCTGTACACCCAAATATTTTCTTAGGTTTAACGTATGTAAAAATGTTAAATGTATAGTAGTAGTAGTAGTATACAGCATATTCTTAACATCTAAGAAAAAACAATACTATTCTTATCTCCTTTTCTTGAAATGAAACATAATAATTATAGTTTTTGCAGACATACTACTTATTTTATCTTAGTAAGTAGTAAGTAGTAAGTACCCAATTTTTTAGGTTGGGTGCACCAGTGCACCTATTCCCAAAAATGAATTTTGAGCCCTGCTATTCTAAACACAGTGACTCCTAGTCTCACACTCATCTGGCCTCGAAATTAAAGGGGGCCCACAAGCCCTTTTCCGTAGAGCGTAATCGGCCGTTTTAATTTTATTTCGAGCCAGGTCACCAGGCACCACTCCTGCTATTCCAAACACCGCTGCCTCCCGTGGGCCTTTGTTCGAACGGTTACGTGCAAGCGGTCGTACAAAAAGTGACAGATCTGATATTCATTACCTTGCCAGTTGCTTGGTTTCAAAACAAATCAAGCCTAGGTGGGTTCAAGGGACGTTTAGACATTCGGGCAGAAGTCATGCACTGCAAAAGACTACATCTGAGTGGGGTCGTGTGGTGTAACGACAGAGCGTTCAGCTCGGAACCAAGAGGTCCTGAGTTCGAATCCTGCCATGCCACTGATCTTGTGGGGAAAGGCACTTCACACAAATTTCCTCAATTTACTCAGGTGAAAATGAGTATGTCTGTTGTCTGTTCATACATTTGTCTGTGTTGGAGGCGGCATAAAATAAGTTAAAAAACTTGAGTGTGTCGTCACGTAATAAATGTTAGAATAGAAAAAAAAGACTACACCTGAGTGAGTTTAATGAATAGGCCACAGCTAGTCACTTTCGTTATTATTTACCACTTTATAGGCTGGTATGTTGACGTAATTTGCCCAACTGTTGCCCCAGAATAACCACAAAACGCCCATACTTTCGAAGTGTAAAGACACTATTTTCTACAGAACATCTGAAACAGAAATTCTGATGCAATGTTGACCAAACATCGTTTCGTGCAGGCGCAGTACGTTTTGCCAACATGCTGGCTTCTGCACGGATGTGGCCCAAAAAAAGTCAATACAGAAATGAATAATTGAGGAGTTAGGATCAACGTCTTCATTGTTGTCCTAACACAATATTTCCACATCCCGTTCCTTTGTCTGACACAACAGCTACATGTACTCCCAGAGGTCCTCAGCTGACAAAACCTATCGATATCACTTGTCACACATATTATGCACCCCTTTTCACAACTTTATTGCTCATTTTCATGTGTACCGTTACACTGAAACTATGCTGTGTTTTCAATCGACATTCGATACACCAAATCGACATTTGATACACAAAAACCAGTAGGCTTCTACTTTGGCCGGTCATGTTGTACGTAGTAAAGAACCAGCCAGTAGGCTTCTATTTTGGAACCCTGATACGAAGAGAAGAATCAGACGTCCAAACATAGCACTTAAGAAACTTATAGAAACTGAAACAGGCTTTTTTTACCGAATTCTAGGATCTGTACCCCTTGTAGGAAGGCCTGGTGGAGGCTGATCAATATCACTTGTCACACGTAATTTGCACCCCTTCTGACAACCTATATTGCTCATGAGTACACAAATCTATCTCCATGTACATGTAGCTTCCACCAGGCCTTCCTACGGGGGTACGGATCCCAGAATTTAGTAAAAAAGGGGATCCGAAATAGTTGACCAGGAGAGTCAGTCCACGAGAGGATTAATTTCCCAAAATGAACTCTAAACGGGCTAAACTCCCCTAGACAATCATTCTCCCTATTGGCTAAATTTTACTTTTTTTCTTAAACAGTGTTTTTAGTCTGGTGGAGACTAAGGCCACACCAATTTAATTTCTTGGTTAACGGATTTTTCTAGAAAAATAATGGAGCGGGCGGGCAGAAAAAAATAAAAAATAAAAACAGGCCTAGGCATCCCATTATGGCCCAAAATGGTACGATAGGACTAGGAGCAATGAAGTCAACACACCAGGCTGGTTCAAAATTTAAACAATGAATTTTGAACTTTTAATGATACCATTGCATTGAAAGATGGAATAAATGTAACAATTAGGATGAAAAGGACTGTTTTCAACTGTTCAGGGCAAAATATGAGCATTTTGCAGTTGATTCTGAATTTTTATTTTTATTTTTCAAATCAGAAAAAAATGAAGCAGGCCAATCCGTTAACCAAGAAATTAAATTGGTGTGGCCTCAATTTTATTGGGACTCCCTGGCCACTGACCACTTTTAATCGGTCCTTATTTCCCCAGCTGGCCTTCCCCTTTCTCTAAAGAATCCACTTGTCCACAGCGACCAATATTTGACAGGTCCCTTGAGTATATTTTATGGTCATGTTTGGACGTACAGTACAGAAATTCATCCTAAAGAAAGAACTGGTTTTCATACTTTTCAACTGACAGCAGGACCTGGAAAGATTGTAAACTTGCTTCCGCAATTTAAGTCTAATCTGCTGGTCACTCTACAAATTTGGGGAAATATTCATAGCTTGTCAAAGGAATCCACCATGTGACAGTTCACAATGTGGCTCGGATTCTTAGTTGGAAGTTTAAGGGTTAAATAGCAGGTTGTTGAAGAGATCTCGTGTGATTGTGGTCTCATTCATGAGTTTTTTCGATACATTAGAAACCATGCATTAATGAGTGACTTACCAGACCGTGTTCCCTATGATCCTACATTAAATCAATTGATATCTTTCATGCTATGTTGAGCACACTTACCCTACGTCTCATAAAAAAATTGCCAACGACTTCTATACACACAATCCCCTTTTATGGGAATCAGAAACTGCACTTAGCGGCTGTCCGCAAGAGGCCCTCCCGCGCTGCAAACCTACGACCGCACAACTCACAACAATGGACTGTGCACGTCCGACCTAGCGCGCGGCTGCCGACAATTACGTCCTAATTTCATCAGTTACAAACAAGCTTTCACCGCTTTGACGTTTTACATCAGTTGGGATGGCTAAAGGGGAAATTCTCACCAATAAAAACACTCGTTTATACAGCCGTTTAGTTTTTGACTTGGTACTCTTTTAGGGGGTACACTCGGAGTAATACATGAATGAGACCTTGTGACCATTTAACTTCCTTATGACCCTGGCCAGGTGAGCTAGTTGGATATTTCCTTCTCGTTCTACAGTTTCTGAAAAGTTTTAAATCTCTCTGGACACCTTCAAGTGTTGAGCACGTCGTCCGCTGCTATACACTACAAAACTGCACGGATGTACCTTTGCATAACCACAATAAAAGTTGATGAAACCGTCATTAACGTCATAAATTCCATTCCACGTGGATCAAGGACTGCCAGAACAAACAGCCCACATAAATCAGGGGGATCTAGTTGTGTCCTATCTTACTTGATAGGATATAGGGATTTTCTTTTTACACAACCAGTAATGTCTCTCACCTGGTTAGGCCACACCAATTTAATTTGTTGGCTCTCAGATACGCCTCTTCATTTTTTTTCTGATTTGCAAAAAAAAACCAAGATTCTGATTTGGAAACAACTAAAAAATTTTCATATTTTGTCCCCAACAGTTGAGAAAAGTCCTTTTCTTCCTAGCTGTTACAGATTTTCCATCTATCAATGCAATGGTTTGATTAAAAGAGCAAGATTCATTGTTTGAATATCAACACAGCCTTTTGTGACTTCATGGCTCCTATCATTACATTTGGGGCTATAATAGGATGCCTAGACCTGTTTGTTTTTTGTTTTTTTCGCCCCGTCGCTACATATTTTTTTCTGAAAAAATCTGAGACCCAACAAATGAAATTGGTGTGGCCTTAAATAAATAAACTTGTATTTAGGCCACAACAAGTAAATTTTATGGATGACATCCTCCGCCGACTCCAAATCTAATGCGAGCGGGCGAAAAAAAACAAGGCGGGCAGAAAAAAACAAGGTTCATACATTTTGAAATGTTGACTCAATCATTGTACAAATGGTTTTTATTCAATGCGAACATCATATACACAGCCAGCATCACATATCACTGCATCAAGTTATCCGCCTTTTTTTGTCGCCTCTCTTCATATTAGTTATCTGCCATCCACCTTCCAGCATGGCAACAGACATCTTTTCCCATTTTCGGCATGTTGACCACTGTCCGAGGGCAACAAAATTTCTTGTTTTTTTTTTCAAAATCAGGCGAAAATTAATGCGCGCGCTGATGTCAACCATAAAAATTACTTGCTGTGGCCCTACTGAATCTTACTTGATATTGCCTCTCTTTGTCTTCGTTCTTTGAGATTGCGGTAAACAGTTCGTCGCATGTGATGGGCACAATGCCTCTGTTGACGCCGTAGCCGATCATGGAGTAGCTCTTCCCCGCTCCGGTTTGTCCGTAGGCAAACAGGGCCGCGTTGTAGCCCGCCCAGGCGTTGTTCAGGACACCTTGTCCAAGATCGTTAAACACTCGTCTCTGCATAAAACATAAAGATTTTTAAAGATTTTTATTGTCCAAACAGTACCCGTGCAGTCGCAGCCTTTATACGGCTGAATTAATGCAGGGTATCACATAATAATCAATACAAATCACAACAATCAAATAATACACATGACACATTATATTTGTTCCACAATTATTTCTTGTGGAACTGTCGCAAGGGTCTGTGCGGCTGCCATTCGGCGCCACAAGGTGACCTCAATACGACTTTCCCCAACCGAAGTTGGTACCCATTCACACCTGGGTGGAGTGAGGAAAGTCGTGTAAAGTGCCTTTCCCAAGGACACAACGGCGGGGCCGAACCCGGGTGTCCTCGCTACACTACACCACCCAACGAGTCAGCAAGTCAGTGAGTGTACATGTCATGTATATATGATAGGCTGTAATAAAGGGTTAATAAAGGGTTTAATAGATACTACAAGTCTTAACACTACAGTACTGTTAGTGCCCTGTCCCCTGTATAATGGTACGGTCCAAAAAGTGGTCGGTTATTCTAATAACCGACCACTTTTTTCATTATTCATCACTTATGATGTTACGTTCTGATGACTATAAGCAAGTCAAGTGAGCGAGTACTACATGCTACGTGTCTCTGTATCTGTATCTGTATAGCCGGTATTCGCAGGCACGCGGCGCGGCGGCAGCTGGCTATATTACACCGATCGACCTGTTACACCTAACCCATGAACTTCTAGCTCTAGACTTTGTTTAAAGCTATCTATTGACAATGCCCCTACTGTACTTGGTGACAGTGAGTTCCACTCTGCGATAGTTCTAGGAAAGCATGAATTCTTGAACACCTCAATCCTTGGTTGATAACTCTGGTACTTGAAGGCATGGCTATTTCTTGTTCTCTTCTGGGCTGGTATTAGGTACTTAGTAGTTGGGACATGTCATGTAAACCTACAAAATATTTGGGTGCACAGCTCCAAATTTGAACCCAGTATTTCGAGCCCTGATATGGTGAGTTCTCTTCTTCGCAAGCTCCGAAGAGAACTATGTTTCCCGTCTATTTCACAGACAAACACACACAATTAGGGTAGTGAGCTCACCGTCACCTCAGTACGGTCGGGCATTTATTGCAATTGGCTCGTCAATTCAGTAACACCATTACTCTCTACACATTGTAGCTCTCATAGCATGTACATACTTATACAGGAGCCTAATACAACAACAACAAGTCATGTGCTGCGAGCTGGCGACCTATTTTACCCTGGTTGCCAATTGTTTAGCCAAAGTCGGGCTGGTCGGTTAAACCAATGCTCTGTCCAGCGGATGTTTAACGCATCCTGACTTGTAAGTAACTTCTAACCGGCGAAGTTCAAAAGCTCATCTGCGTGAACAAGGTCGAAAACATCCTGGCTAAGCAATGATGCGTTACAGGTACACCTGAATAACTACTGACCTTCGTAAGTAACGTGGTTCAAAATACGACAATAACACAATTCTGGAGTATATCAGAGGTTACAGCTACACAACATACTGAGTACAGCAAATGGCCACAATGTGACTGGGAACGCTAGCAAGGCAGGTATCTTGCAGAGAAGAGACAACATGAAGGTTATGTAACAACTGATACGTACGCTAAGTCGCAGGTACCATTGAGGACAACGTACAGTGCCATGACGAATGTACGAGTCTAGATAAGTCAGTAAGAACTAAGGTAGCGCGATGTCGTATGAGATGAGAAAACATAACTAACGTTCTACAATCCAGGTGTTCTCGGGTTAGTCATGGGAGGGTTGGGTGGGAATGTGACCGTAAAGAGAAAGGTTGAGCCACGAATGACCCTTACGAGGGTTAGGGAGGAAGGGTCAGAGGGTAAAGGGGCGGAATAATTGGTATCAGGGTAGGGGTCACGTGATTGTCTGTTCAGCCGACGGGAAACGAGATTTCTCTTCTTCGCAAGCTCCGAAGAGAACTATGTTTCCCGTCTATTTCACAGACAAACACACACAATTAGGGTAGTGAGCTCACCGTCACGATGCAAAAGGATAGCATCTCTGTGTATACCCTTGTACACAGAGAGACAACATGACCGGGAGGGAAAGGATGATGATGAGGTGGGAGAACCTAGGGAGAACCGGCTGGGCTAATCTAAGTATGATAATTGTAAAGTACTGGAGTAACGGAACTGGTACGATAATAAAAAGACAGTCTCTTCGGAACAAGGGAGTCATACGTGTAAGGAAGCAACACGTAGGATTAACACGCAGCCTGTAAGTTCATGTTCAGAGTCACGGAAGTACAACTGATGACGACTTCAGATGGTAACGACTCCTGGCGATGACGACTGGCGGTAACGACTGAGTTCGAAGTTTTCGAGAGGTCATGTCCGTTCTGTGCGCTTGCACAAGACGAGCTACAAATCTGCCTTAGTCACAAGTTCAAATATGCAAGGTGATTCAGTCCTGACTGGAGCGATGAACCGCACAGCATCAGTCCCAGGTCCACACGCATGGCTGCCACTGCAGGTTACGCTTCGCTGAACCATTATCACGATGAAACAGACAGTACTACGAAGCAGTCCGGTCATGCTGGTTCGTACATTAAACTCGGCGGGGAAAAGTCCAGCGTCCGCATGCAGTGATCCACGCTGGGGTCCCTTAGTCCTACCTCGACAAGGTGTCAACGCGTCTACACAAGGAACGTCCGATAGAACTTCACGTTCGTCCGCGCGGCGGAAGGAACTTCGTGGTGGAACTTACGTTCACCCACACTTGGGTGCAACTACTGGTGGAATTGCTCCTTCATCCACACGGGGAACCGGTAGAACTTCACGTTCGACTTCCGGAGAAACCTGACGCTCACGGGACTCTAGTGAACTCAAGTTCACCCGCACGGGGGGTTGAACTTGGATTGGACTTACGTTCACCCGCACGGGGGGTTGAACTTCGATGGGACTTACGTTCACCCGCACGGGGGTGGAACTTCCCATGTATCAACAATGTGTCCACAGGGGGGAATAGCATGCACATAGCCATGTGACGAGGAGCACACGGGGCACACGGGGATCACATCTCAAAGGCACACGGTGCACACGGGGAGCACATCGCAATTCAACGTCACACACATAACGTTACTAGTAACCTGTCAGGACATGGGGTAGGGGGGTAAGGCAAAATGGGGGAGGAAGGATGGGGTGGGGGATAGAACAAGGAGGGGTAGGTACTGAGGAGGAGGACGTTCCCAGGAACATGCTATGCCAGACTGGAATCTGCGAATAAGGAACAATCAGGTCGTCAAAACAGCTTCAGACCGGTGGTGGTAGATCATAAGAGAGAGCTGCAAAGTGTAAACAGCTGTTGGTAAGGCGGCAATATTGAACAACTTTCTTGTCGGCGACCGGAAGGACATCACGTCACTATGTACTATTCGCAAAAGGGGGAAGCATTAGTTCCTCCCGTGTGCAGCAGACTAGTCGTAAAAGGGAGAAACATAATTAATACGTGGAGTAATTCGGCACAACTGCGTCTACGAAATTGAAAAAACGATGAGATCAATGCGTTCAATGCAAAAACAAGAGTGTACAAACACAAGAACGACTTGCTACTACTACATGTATTAGCATATGTGTATGAAGGGGGGGTGAGTCATGTGCACATGTCAAGATCTAGGGTGGGAGTTGGCTAGTAGGGGGAACAGGGTCGGGGGTCGGGTGGGGGTGGATGGGACGGAAAAACAAGGCGAGGTGAGGACATGAGAGGTAGGGTCCGAGGTAAGGATCATATACAACGTGGACGCACCAGACATGTAGTGAGAAACCAATCAAACAGTCAGGACAGCCCATCAGAGATCATCAGACAACAAATGCTGGAAGAGTGAGTGTAGAAAACTGTGCATCACGTGGGAGTAGGGCAGTTAGCACATTAATAACTGACCTAGCCAACCAGTCTATCAAAACAAAACAAACAAACGAGGAGGTTGTAACCGATCAAGGATGGGTACTATATACGGGAAGAAAGTCAGGAAGTTTGTTGGTCAATCACGAGGTAATAGCCTGGAATCCTGAAGGCAGAGCGGAGGAACGGAGCGGAGACACAGTCTTCATGGATAGATTCCAGGCTAGAGTGTTTGGGGTGAAAGGGGATATTACGTTCATAACATCACAACGTTCACACGGGTGGGTGGTCTGGAAGAGAAAAGGCTAGGCGGTCAACTGTAACAGGCAGGAAGAGGGTATAGCCTGGCTGTCATTAACGCAGCGGGAGGTGAGGAAGTGCGCTGTCCTCGAGTGACACCTCGTGGTGGGAACGTCTCTGTTGAAGGAAGAATGTGTAAATAGCCAGAGCGCAAACTAGGAAAAAGCAAGGAAATTAGAAGCGTTACTAGAGTAGTACACATGCAGGACCACACGCAAAGAGATCTATGAACGCCCATGATGCAGCAACCTCCTGCTACAGAACTTCCATCATCAGGCGGGCGGGGGTAGCCAGTGGGGTCCGAGCTCGAGGTGGTCCGGTCTGCCGAGGCGATGGAGACTTGGCGCAAAATCCTTGGAACAGACGATCGATGTGAAGAAACGCGACGAAACTGTAGCACAGGGGCGCGCAGAAACCAGTTGAGCTAGCCGCTGGACGCACATAACGGAGGTAGTTCTGGTGTAGAGGTCAAGATCCATGGCGGAATAATCAACTTACGTGGAACGCGAACGTCTACACAAAGGAACAGTCAGAGAGACGGGAATCCACACGAGCAGAAGTACAAGGTGAAGTAATCCAGTGACCAGCGGAAGAAGCCGAGGGGAAATTGTAACTACACACACTTGGGACAAATGTGATCGGGAGCCAAACAAATGTGACCGTAAAGAGAAAGGTTGAGCCACGAATGACCCTTACGAGGGTTAGGGAGGAAGGGTCAGAGGGTAAAGGGGCGGAATAATTGGTATCAGGGTAGGGGTCACGTGATTGTCTGTTCAGCCGACGGGAAACGAGATTGTTCGTGTCATTTATGATATATGATAGACTGTGAAGCCTTTAAGCTTAATTAAGACCCTTGCCTCAAATCAAGCTGCCCCACCTCTTAATACTGTTTGTCAATGACTTGTAATATATCAAGTTCTTGTGAGAAGGGCTTTGCTCTTGGTGGGGGATCTTTAGCCAATTACCTGTAGTCACGTAGTTGAACAGGCATCACAATAAAATGATATATAAAGGTTAAAATGTAGTCCTTAGCAGCCACTCAAGCTCAAGAAAATCTTTTTAAATAACTTTCAATTTGTTAGCATTAACATTTTTTTATGTCTTGGGGTGGTGGGACTACCGCGCACTGGTATGTCAACTTTGTGTATTTAAATGTTAATTGTATTTTGTTGTGTGCCGCTGTTAATATAAGTTATAAACTTGAGTGCAGCGCCACAACGTCCTTGTTATGCTTTGATGTTTTGATGAATAAAGAAAATGATAATTTTATTTATTCATTTCTGTATTCTTTTACCAGGGTGGCACTACTCAGTGACATAGCACTGCTTTACAGAGTGGCCCTGGGTACGACACATATATACACGGAAATACGACAATATTTAACACTTGTAGCCACGGAAAGGGCACATACTGTGACAAAAAAGAGATTTAAAGTTCAATATCAACGCCTGAAGATCAAACACTACTGTGCTTGTAAACGTGTCACTGTGAATGAAAATATACTTGTACTGTTGTAGACTTCGAAAGGGCACGTACTGCGATGAGGATTTAAAGTCCAGTGTACAAAATACTTTTTTGAACCAGGTTGCCCAGTGGGCAACCTACGACAAAAATTAGGTTGCCCATCAGAATTTTAGGTTGCCCCACTATGATATGAAGTTACTACTTTCCTCAAATTAAGTAATGTTACATACATAACCCTTTGACAATATTTGTAACTGCCTTTAGCTTACTGATACTAGTAATAGCCATTAATACCTAAAATTAAAAAGCATCTGCCAGATACAGTGGTGCAAGCCAAGTCGGCATGATTTTGGGGGGGGGGGATTCTTAAAATTCAGGTAGCACACTGGGCTACCTAAGTTCAAAAATAGGTTGCCCCAAGTAAAATTTAGTTGCCCGGGGCAATTGGGCAACCATGTATTTTGCACACTGCTGCTGCATCGATCATTGACAATCCCGTAGCGGCTATACTTTGCATCCAAAAAATTTACTTGCCCAATTACAGGGGGATATTCACTTGCCTGAACAGTACTTTTACTTGCCCTGGGCAAGTGGGCAATGGGACTTGTCCAACCCTGCACGTACTGCGACAATGAGGATTTAAAGTCCAACATCAATGTCTTCAAATCAAAGACTTCTTCCTGTACTTGTGAAGGTATCACAATGGCTGGTTCAGCTATTTATGGGTGGTACCCAAAAAAATAAACAGGTGCCAGTTTGTTTTGGGTTTATTTTAAGAAAGGTCACTTCCTCATCCAGAATATCTTTTGGTTTTGCTGCCTTGAAATTGCTTTGGATGCCTTTAAAATGAAAGACTACACCCCAAGAGCACTCTAGGCAGAATGCACTGCGCCTGCGCGAAACCCTGATTTTTCACGGTTTCCGTTGGATGTTTTGTCAACGTTGCATCAGAATTTTGCCTGTTGCAGACGACATCTTTTCCGACATAACATTTAGAAACTGCAGACAGGATGTTAACCTTATATACGTGAATATGACCTTATATGAGACGTCCGGCCGAAGTGCTGTGCACAATACATTACAAGTTTGGTGCAGTAAGTTCTGTCAACATGCTATACCCAAGTTCTCACCTGGTCAGCAATACAGTTACTGTATTGTATTTAAGTTGGACCACTACTAGAGGAGTAAAAAAACTATTTAAAAAAGCATAATCCCTACCTACTGACACTAATTTTTTCGGGACTGAAACAGGAAACACAACGTTTTTTTTCCTAAGCCTAGCCCACAGATCAGCCATCCCAGCCGAGTCATACCAAAGACTTTAAAAATGGTACATACTGCTTTCTCTGCTTAGCACTCAGCATCTATGAGAAATAGCATGGGAGTTAAACACACAGCACTACCAGTGGGCTAGCCCCTGCTGTAGTGCATGCACAACTGTGTGGCCCAAGGGCTACAGAAATGGAGATGGGCACCACCCCTATGCTCTGTACAGAGTGGAACGGGACCAGTTCTCACCTGGTCGGCATATTTACTGTCGGTAGCCTGATAGATTCCGCTGTCGTCCGCCTGAAACCCGTCATGAGACCAGTAGGACTGGTCGAAGCCGAACATCTTGGTGTTGCCGGTGGCCGGGTCTGTGATGACCGTCTGGCTCCCACTCATGGACAGGATACATTTCGAGTTGGCCGCCTTCTCTCTCTGCAAGTACATGTAAACATACACATGTAACATCCGTGTCCATAATATCACCAGGGTCCATCATATCACCAGGGTCCATAATTTCACCACCTTGAGAAACAGTGTGCTTAAAGATATTTTTACTGCAACATACTTTTGGTATGCACTCCTTCACACCTCAAATGTACATACCTAGGGCATGTTGCAGTAAAAATATCTTTAAGCACACTATTTCTCAAGGTGGTAATATTATGGACCCTGGTGGGATTATGGACACAGATGTTACATCTTGAAAGTTCATCTGTGTTGTCAAGGAATGACAAAGACTTGAGTTGTACAGTCGAAAATTTGGGTGAGTCCAATTTCTTGTGTTGGAAATTACAGTTTAATCTTGCTGCATAGCAAATATATATAATTTAGACTTTGGCTGGTACATGTAGGCTGTAAGTTAAAAATTTACTTCCAAACTATAACGTTAAATAAATACGAAAATCTTCTGAAAGTAGATATTATAGATACGATTATGAAAGTTACACATTCACGAATATAATACTTCTAAGTCTAACTGACTCTAAGATTTCAGACTTGTAGGAAGTCTTTTGGATTTCTAGTTCACCCGATTTCCTGTGCCTGACCTTTTGACCTGTCATTCTGCCTGTCAATCTTCCCCACCCACTGCCAGCCAGCCATTTGGAACAAGCTTGATGGTTAGGAATTAGGGCTTCAATCCTAACTGATGTGGTTGCCTTTAAAAGGAAACTCTCCTCATTTATGTACAACAGATTTTGCCAAACCTACAGTTTAGAGCAACCCTGTACGTGGCAGTTATCTTGTGGTTGCGCTACTTGTCTGGCCACAAGACCGCGCTAACTGTGATATCACTGCTGGCTATGTAACTGTCGTTATTTGTTGTCTCGAATCAATAACTCTCACATTGTTAATAAGTTGACATGCCTTGTAGCTCTAAGTTTATTTATTTGTTTCTCAAATTGTATTATGTGATTTGATTACTTTTTGTATTGTTTTGTCATTTTATTGGTATGGCAGCTTTGAAAAGGTGTTTCATGTCAGAAACACCTGTTTCGCCATGCCATCCACAGTGCATATTGTACGTGGTAAAACTTAATAAATAAATAAATGGTTCATGTATAGTACACAGTATAAAGACTAAAGTTCAACACTGCAAAACTACAGCATTTATCATTGTTAGTCTGGGTGTCACTTTGTAACAATGAGGTGTTTTCTGCATGTCCTACTTCTGACTCATCCCTACTGAGTGTTATTCTCACGGCCAGAAGCAGCCATATTTCTGCAGTCCATTCAGTATTGTTTGTAGTTTCTACAGAGTTTCTTGGAAATATCCTCTCCTAAATTTCCTACATATCCGTGAAATAAATTAGACCTTGGTTTTCATGTTTCATTACCATAAGTATGGATGAAATATATTGTTTTTCCTCGTGTCCTACTTCTGACTCATCCCTACTGAGCGTTATTTTCGGGGCCGGAAGCAGGGATATTTCTGCAGTCCATTCAGTATTGTTTGCAGTTTCTTGGAACCCCCCCTCTCTCTCTCTCTCGCTCTCTCCCCCTCTCTCTCTCCTATAGCTTTTTGGAAACTTAGTGACTTCTCCTAAATTTCCAACATTTTTAAACGAGTAAGTTTCACTTTATAATCATAAGTATGGATGAAACATATTTTTTTCCTCATGTTTCTTCATTTTCTTCTTCTCTTGCCTGACATTCAGCTTTGGGCCAGAAGATCTTAAATTTGGTATAAGGGAAGAGTGGGCAAATGCCGCTGGTCATTTTTCTTTTTCTTGGCTTTTCTTTTCCTTGGGAAGGGTTTAGTGGGTCACGACTACACACCTGTGTACTCTGTTGGGCATTCATTGAAAAAAATCAGTTATGTTCGAAATACCTGTCTGCAGTCTGCAATCTGCAGATAGATCTCAAAGATTGCAGAAGAAAATTTTATACAATCTGTAATTTTGCAGCAGGAAAAATTGGCACTTGCGATTTGGCGCTCTTGGCCCCAAGGACAGACAACACTTAAGCTCCTGTTCTGAAACAACAGGAGCTTCTTCACTAATTTACATCAACCTTGTCTTGACTTGTCTATCTTTTGTTTCCTTTTGGACTTCCAAAAATTTGTCTTCACTAATTTGCAAGATTGTAGTATAGAGGCTTGTGTATTTGCAGAAAGTATTTCCAAATTGCAGAACAAAATTTTGACTCTTCTGCAATATTCCAGAACACTGAAAAAAAAGTATTTCGACCACTGATCAGTTATGGGCTACCTTAAGAATAATGTTCAGTTGGCTGTCAGTTTGTACAAAAGACTTGCTCTATCAAGATCAATTGAATTTGAAGGTCTAATGGTTTGTACACAACCGAACAGACCAAAAAATCAAAATGTTTCTGACTCCAGGGAGCAACAATGTCGTTTGGGTAAATCACGGGGCATGCTTTATACATTTATCGAGAAACCTAACACAATACTAGACATTAAACATGGCAATCACTACATACGTTACTACGTAATCACATGTGCCCACCACCCAGGCACACAGCTCGCAAATTTTTCAGGGTTTACTTTGCAAACAGACTTAGGAATACATGAATAAGAGACTTTGTTTTTGACTTCAATGTTATCGCGATTTTACTGGACTTGAGATTAATTGAGTGTAAAACGGCAAATAGATACGGCACTAACTCTTAAACGTTACTACTTTACAGGGATCGGATCAGACTGTTCCAGACACCAGTCACCAGGCTAGTGACAGCTTGAAATTCATGTTTGGGAATACAGTATTCGAAATACCTGTCTGCAGTCTGCAATCTGCAGATAGATTTCAAAGATTGCAGAAGAAAAATTTATACAATCTGCAATTTTGCAGCAGGAAAAAATTGGCACTTGGGATTTGGTGCTGTTGTGAAACAGCAGGAGCTTCTTCACTAATTTACATCAACCTTGTCTTGACTTGTCTATCTTTTGTTTCCTTTTGGACTTCCAAAAATTTGTCTTCCAAAAATTTGCATATCATTCAATAGTTCATGCTTATAAACCTGCAAGATTGTAGTATAGAGGCTTGTGTGTTTGCAGAAAGTATTTCCAAATTGCAGAAGAAAATTTGGACTCTTCTGCAATATTGCAGAACACTGAAAAAAAGTATTTCGACCACTGGAATAGGTAACTGTGCCCTGGAAGCCAGGACTCGTTTTCAGGGCCGAAAGAGCCCTTCGCCCGCTGGTGTAAATTACCGCTACAGGGAGTCTAGCCTGGGGGGGGGGGGGTTGGGCTGGCCCTACAAACGAGTGATAGGCCAGCCGAACAAACCCCTCGGGCTCAACTCCCCGTAGTGGTAATTTAGATAGGCGGGCGAAGGGCTCTTGGCTGCCGAAGGAAAACGGCTAACGGCCCGATCAAAGCCAGATACTAGTTTTTGCATCCAGAGTAAGGTAACTGGTGCACCCAACCTAAAAATTGGGTGAACCAAAAACTTTTGGGTGCACCATATAAAATAGAATAACTAGAATGTTTGGGGAGAGTCAGACCCACCCATGTCAAAGAACCCACTGCACTTACTCTTCAAGCAGAGGTTAGGGTTTGGGGTTATTTTTGGCATGTTTTTAGACTTTTTTTATCAACAGCACTGGAACGTTTCTTTTTGGGTTGGGTGAAAAAGAAAAGAAAAATTTCTGTGCAAAAAAGAAACGGGGTTACCCTGATAAAAAAAAAAGTATAAAAAACATGCCAAAAATAACCCAAAACCCAAACCTCTGCTTGGAAAGTATGTTATGCCTAAAAAGGCGGTTTCCTGGTTATGCGAGATAAGTATATAGGGATCCATTACTTATACAATACAGTTTAACAAAGTAAAACTTGCATGAGAACACAGTTATTTTCTATGTCAATGTACAACCAAATGTACAACATTTTGTCACTCGGGTGTCAGATCAAGGAGCTAGAAAATGTTGATCAGCTCAAAACATTTAATTTTATTTATGTCCACCCCCAGAAAAAAGGCTAGGGTCGGCAGATTTTTCTTGGGTCGGTCAGAAAACAGAACATTTTTTTCCTAGGCCTAAGGCCACACCAACTTAATTTCTTGGTTAACGGATTCGCCCGCTTAATTTTTTTCTGATTTGCAAATAAAAATAAAAATTCAGAATCAACTGCAAATGCTCATATTTTGCCCTAAACAGTTGAAAACAGTCCTTTTCATCCTAGTTGTTGCAGTTATTCCATCTTTCATTATTTCAATGCAATGGTATCATTTAAAGTTCAAAATTCATTGTTTAAATTTTGAACCAGCCTGGTGCGTTGACTTCATGGCTCCTATCATGCCATTTTGGGCTATAACAGGATGCCTATAGGCCTGTTTTTATTTTTTCGTCCGCCCGCTCCATTATTTTTTTTAGAAAAATCCGTTAACCAAGAAATTAAATTGGTGTGGCCTATGTTATGCCTAAAAAGGCGGTTTCCCGGTTATGCGAGACAAACAAACCGCACAGTCACCGGGATGCCCGCCGCCAGGTTATGTCCTTGCACCGAGAGTGTTTGGGAGGATTCTACGGTTGCTATAGCGATGTGTCTCCCCCACAAAAAGAACTCTGCTACACTTAACTCTTGAAAAAGAGATTTATGTCACCTTCCATTCATATGTAATTGGCGGACAACAAGAAACCTTTGTAAGCCGCTGCCCCCCTTTTCTTACATCACATGCCACTGCACAGTGGTCGAAATACTTTTTTTCAGTGCTCTGCAATATTGCAGAAGAGTCAAAATTTTGTAAGTGCAATTTGAAAATAGTTTTTGCAAATACACAAGCCTCCATACTACAATGTTCTCAAACCAATAATATCTTTTTTACATCATATATAGCTTTGTAAATCTGTAGCATTACTGGAATTCTTTTAAGTTTAATCTATCACTCTTTTTAATTTCAGACTTTATAGATCCTTCTCCATAGAAAATTTATCATTTACATTTTACAGACAGGTACTTCGAACACTGCACTGCAGGAAGCATTAGCTGACTGAAGCCAGGTATTTTCCTGGAAGATCAGTGGTAGAAATACTTTTTTCCAGTGTTCTGCAATATTGCAGAATTTCACAATTTTGTTCTGTAATTCCAAATTACTTTCTGCAAAATACACACTTAAACCCATGGAGTATACAAAATTACATGTTGGCAAACATGCAAAACTAATATCTTTTAATGATGTCAATGGTTAACACAAAGAAATATATCAGAAATCAACAAAAAAAAATTTACTTTTTAAAATTTCAATTTATCCAGTTCGAAAAGATTCAACAGTTTTATCACTTTATCTTTATCCTGGATGATTAGCCTTCACCAGCGTATATCAGATATCATTTTTAAAAAATATAATTTTAGAAAATTCAAACAACTCATAAGTCTTGACTACCTGTTCCAAGTAAGTCAAATTAATACAAAGGAATGCATATATGACTGGCCAAGTACTATACATATATCACTATACTATAAATATATACTATATATATATATCAGGGCTCGAAATTCATTTTTGGGAATTGGTGCACTGGTGCACCCAACCTGAAATATTAGGTGCACCAAAAATTTTTTGGGTGCACCATATAAAACAAAAACTAATTACAGATTTTACAGATCTTCTGAGCTTAATTAAATTTGAAAAGGGGGCAAACTTACAAGAAAGATTTTATCATTTTTCTGACACTTGTATGCCAACAATATCCTGCATACTATTATACATTTTATATGCACAAAAATACCTACAAAAAAATTTGGGTGCACTGGTGCACCCACAGAAAAAAATTGGGTGCACAGCTCCAATTTTGGGTGCACTAAGGTGCACATGCACCCAGTATTTCAAGCCCTGTATATAATAGTGGTTTGTAACAAGGCCTATGGGAACCCAAAAACCGGGTCATATTACACTGTATTATGCCAAGCTAATAGAGTAAGCCATTGATCTGTAAGCCACCAAAGCTGACTTTTAACTTTTAACCAC
Source organism: Branchiostoma belcheri (assembly GCF_001625305.1). Classification (NCBI taxonomy): domain Eukaryota; kingdom Metazoa; phylum Chordata; class Leptocardii; order Amphioxiformes; family Branchiostomatidae; genus Branchiostoma; species Branchiostoma belcheri. Next base: position 1,188,255 of record NW_017804331.1, read on the forward strand.
AATTGAGTTAATATAAACAGGGCAAAATCACAGCTGTTTGCTAGGACTTAAAGAGATCTTCAGTGCTTAGCAATGGATAAACAAAATACAAACAAGAAGTCTGTTGCTGATAAAGATAACGTCATTGAGGTAATCTCTCTTTGTCTGGTGTATTATGACTTTCAATAAGGTCTGTAATTTGAGGCCCTCATTATTCAGGGAAGCATACCACACATTTCTGACTCTCCAGCCTAAGGCCACACCAATTTAATTTGTTGTTTCAGATTTTTTCAGAGAAAATTTGAAGCGACAGGGCAAAAAAAAAAACAGGCCAAGGCACCCCATGATAGCCAGAAATGTTACAGTATGAGCCATGAAGTCAACACACCAGGCTGGTTTATAATTAAAACAATTGATTTGGAACTTTTGTTGAAACAAAGTTGCATTGTTACATTCATTGAAAAAGTTTAACAACTAGGAAGAAAAGGACTTTCTTCAACCCTTGGGGCCAAAATATGTCTTTCGTTGAGCATTTTGCAGTTGATTTAGAACCTAAGAAGAAATTTTTTTTTTTGCAAATCAGAAAAAGTGGACAGGGCGAATCCGAGAAACAACAAGTTAAATTGGTGTGGCCTAATGTTGGAAAAGAAAAGAGTATCAATGATGTAGCTACCAATGAATTTTCATTCACTCCTCTTTTGCTGGAACACTAGACACAACAACATCCATACTTTGAGCCTCTTGTTCACAAATATTTGACAAGCAAAGTTCAATAGGTCTGTTGTCTATAACTAAGTCCTTCTTTCAATTTCTCTCTTCTGCTAAAAAGTCATGAATTCTAGTTACTTCTCTAGAACACTAGACACAACAACATCCATACTTTGGGCCACTTGTTCACAAATATTTGACAAGCAAAGTTCAATAGGTCTGTTGTCTATAACTAAGTCTTTCTTTCAGTCTCTCTCTTCCGCTAAAATGTCACGATGCACACACTGCTTTTAGACACTGCTTGCCCCTCTAAAGCTACTGTTTTGATAACTATATGTATTCTGCCTGAGGCATGCAAAGTGTTTATATGTTATAACAGACAAAGCTATAGTATAGGGTGGAAAAACATTTTCTAGCTTACTAACATAATATAACTGCTATGTTGATGTAATAGTCACCTGTATGTGTTTTATTGGTAAATCGGGACTTGAAATTTATTTTTGGGAATAGGTGCACCCAACCTTCAGAACTAGGTGCAGAAAATGTTTTTTGGATGCACCATGTAAAATAATTTTAAAGAGGAGAGTGTCAGCAAAACTACATGTAACTTCAAAAATTCCAATGAACCCAAATTCTAACTTCAAACTCTTAAGTTAAACAAGTCCTACAACAAAGATTTTATTATTTTACTGACACTCAAATGTCAAGAACATGCTGTATACATTTTAGTTTACATAGTTAGACCTACGAAAATTTGGGTGCACAGTTCTAATTTTGGGTGCACTAAGGTGCACATGCACCCAGTATATGAACCAGTCCTGAAAGTAAATAGAGTTCACGGTGAACAATTGAGGGTATTTCAGCCATTCCCGTGCACAGAAAACCTGCCATTCTTCCCTTCCCTACTCCACTGACAGGGCACAATAAAAAAGGGACAGGCACTGCTGCAGGTATGTCATACAGCACCAACAACCTCGACTGTTACTGGTGAACTATGTACAACAGTAACACACACACACACACAGACTGTGACTATGTAAATAATGTAAATTTGTTCATGCTTGTTTCAAAAAGAGAGAAGAGATCTTGTAGATACAGACATAGCACAGTAATGTAGCACTTGTTCCTGCTACCCTTGTACCTCAGTTCTCTAACTTTTAAGTGCATTTGGCCCATGTGGGGTGTGAATATGCAACCAAGTTCATTGTCATTGTCATTGTGACTTCACAAGCTAAATATAGATCTACCATGATTGTGTAACATGAATAGTACTCGTTATGGGAAAAACACGTTCACAAACAGTAAAGATAGAATGGATGAATGAAATAAAATAAAGATAAAATCTCTCCACAAGAACTACCTATTTTTTTTTCCTTACAAACAATTTGGACTGGACAATGACTGGACTGGACAATTTCTACTTTTTGTTATTATCTATTGATGTTATTGGTTACTTACTGTTTTTCCGTTATTATAATTGCCATTATCATTATTTATTGTATCACTACTGTTTGTATGTGACTGTTGTGTTTTGTTTGTAAAACAGGGCCCCATTGAAAAGGAGTGTAATCACTTAATGGGCCACCCTGTATAAAGATGACGGAAAATAAATAAATAAATAAATAAATAAATTTTTTTAATTGATGTGGATGTGCGTAGTAACATCTGTGTCCACAATATCACCAGGGTCCATAATATCGCCACCTTGAGAAACAGTGTGCTTAAAGATATTTTTACTGAAACATACTTTTGGTATGCACTCCTCCACACATCAAATGTACATATCTAGGGTATGTTGCAGTAAAAATATCTTTAAGCACACTGTTTCTCAAGGTGGCGATATTATGGACCCTGGTGATATTATGGACACCGATGTTACTAGTACTACTGAAAGTAGGTCACCAATCTGCCCAAGACATCACAAGTGAATTATTTATGCCTGATAACTTCACAACTAATGGGTCCTGACTGTTATGAACGTAAGATGGTTCCCAGGGGAATCTTTGAGAATCTGGATTATTCAATTCAAAGGATTTTCTCCATGGAGATATGTACAGGTGTTTAGGAGATAGATGACATCTATATCATTGAAGCAAAGGTTATCACCTATATCAGCTATAATTATAAAACTGATATCACTATCAAAAATGAGCATTTTGCAGTTGATTCTGAATTTTTATTTTTTATTTGCAAATCAGAAAAAAATGAAGCGGGCGAATCCGTTAACCAAGAAACTAAATTGGTGTGGCCTCAGCTATAATTATAAAGCTGATATCACTATCACTAGCTATATCACCATTCCATATGGTTGTCCTTGACAATCAAATCCTCTGCAAGCCTATGTTCTTGTCAATTCTATTATGAAGAATAGCTTTGATTTTTGTTTATTTTGTTTAACAAAATAAACAAAAATC
>NW_017804331.1:1191738-1198467 GCF_001625305.1 Branchiostoma belcheri
TGACCCCTATGCTATGATGAAAAATCCCTCAAAAATCCTGGTAGGAACCTTGCGCCTTGCAGTGTTATGGTTTTGAGTATCTATTCACTGTAAAGGGGGCCTGCAAGCCCTTTTCCGTAGAGCATAGTCGGCCATTTTAATTCTACGTAAAGCGTAGACAGACCGCTAATTCAACGTAGAGCGTAATTGGCGCATTTTGCGTAGAGCGTATTCGCCGCTTTTAATTCTACGTAATTCGGTGTGGCCCCTTGGAATTTATCGTAAAGCGTAATCGAGAAGTTTCCGAATTCAGCGTAGAGCGTTGTCGGGACCCCCCCCTTGCAGGCCCCCTGTAAAGCCCTCCTGGACAAACTCTCAAATCCAAGCTAGGTTCCTGAATCAATGTCCTGTGGCACAGAGCAGTGTTGGGTCAATGGGCACCTGACTGTTGTACTGGGTTCACGTTTCAACAGTTCTGTGACTTTGCACTCTGTACTGTTCACATTTCCGGATATAGTTAAACACATAGTTGTTCATACCAGGTCACATGCTTGACCCACCCCCCACTGAGGTTGGTCTTAGCCTCTACCAGGCTTCGGGAAGCGGCTTGAAAGAAGAGTAGTAGAAATTGGCCAACAAATAGACAGATAATATGCCAGGGGAGTCAGGCTGCAAGAGACTCTAAATTTTGCGTCTCCCGATTTTTACTTTTTTTCCAGCCACCTCCCAGAGCCTGGTAGAGGCTAGGATGGACTGACTACTTCATTTCCAATTTGGCACTGTCTTTGCAGCCACCTGACCAAAAGATCTGCTAGGAGGTTACTGACTACAGAGTACTGGCAGTGTTGGTAGGTTGGATCATGGGGTTTGAAACAGCCAAGTGCACAGCACTCACTCACTCATGTCCGCATGCTCTGAGGAGCGTGGCGCCCTGGCAAACAGTCCTCCTCCAGGCACTTCTGTTCTGTGCTGCTTCCCAGGCTGATATACTCTCCAAGCAGAGGTTTGGGTTTGCGGTTACTTTTGGCATGTTTTTAGGCTTTTTTTATTGGGGTTTCTCTTTTGCACAGGAATTTCTTTTTCACCTATAAACCCAACTTGGGTGGAAAAAAAAGAGAAACCCTGATTAAAAAAAAAAGCCTAAAAGTAAAAGCATGCCAAAAATAACCCCAAACCCAAACCTCTGCTTGGAGAGTAAGGCTGATATGTGTGACACAGTGACTAAAAATTTCATCTGAAATCTGGTAATGTACCAGGAAGTTCCATGCCTCTAAATCTAAGATGAGAGGGTATTAGCCTTCTTAGTTGTTTCCTGGTAAAACCATGGTCTAATTCCCCCCCAAGGATCACATAACAGGGGTGTTGACATACTCTTGGAGCAGAGGTTTGAGTTTTGCCTTGAAAACTTTTGGTTTATTTTTGGCTTAGCTTTTAGGGTTTTTTTTTTTATCAGGCTTTCTTTTTTCCCCTGGTGAACTGTTGGTGTAAAAAAAAGAAGCAAAACATGCCAAAAACTAATCTTCAAGCAGATCCCTATCGGTGGTAAAAGACAGTATCCATTAGCCATAGGATTTTAGCTCGCCACCTCTTTTGCCACCGATAGGGATCTGCTTGGAGATTAGCCAAAAATAAGCCAAAACCCAGAGTAGTGTTGAGTCTTGACAGTCTTCAAAGCAAGGACAGGGAGGTGTGCATGACAGACAGCATGCAGACAGGCAAGTTACGGTCTGTGAACGGCTCCCGGATACGAGACCACATCAGTGTCTTCAAGTTACCTTTACAGTTTACAGGTGGCCATTTTTCTGTCTGCCACACCACCAATTTAGTCTCTACCAGACTAACTTCGCTGGCTATATATAGGAGAATATTTGCGGGGGGAGTTCAGCCACCTTGGGGTTTGACTATGCCATGCGGGGAACGAAACTACCTCCCCGCGGCCGGACTCCCTTGGCCAATTTGATTCTCTTTTTTGCCAAATTCTACGATCCGTATTCCCGTAGAAATAAGCCTGGTGGAGGCTAGCACCAATTAAACAATACACACATAACATACATCAAAACAGGTTTTTTAATGTAACCTGAGTGTATTCTGCTGGTAAAATAAATAAATGAAAATGAAATGAAAAACGAACGTTCATAGAGTTTTACTAAGCAGTAATGTTCACCTGTTCCCAAACCATGGTGCTATATGAACTGTCTATTTACTGTTTCTAGATTCTGAGGTACTTCAAATTACCATCTACACATGTCCTTTCATGGTACACCGTGCCAGGTGCAGTGAAACATAACAACTGTGTGCAGTCCTTTTGAACTTGATACTATCAAACTAACCGTGAAGCCATGAGAACAGGTATAAGGTGACGTGAAGTAAAAAGGAAAAGGAAAGGTGACTCCAGGTGTTCCCAGAATCACAGGTGAATGTCCTCCCTGGCATGTTGGAATGACTTTTAATAAAAGTTTTATACCCTGAAGCATATTTCCTGCTTAAAGTATGCAAGGGATGGGTGGTGATATTTCATATTTACGTTGCAACACACAGAGTATGAAATGGCTTTTATTCAGTGTTGCAAAATCTCAGACACACACCAAAGTATCGTAGACTGGAACTCATTGCCACCAAGCACAGTTGGGGCATCATCACTAGAAAGCTTTAAACAACTCCTGCAATCAAATGTGCAAAGATTGAGTGTAACAAGCCGTTCTGTGTGATATAGCTAGCTGCCGCCAGGCCGCGTGCCTGCGAAGCTGGTGTGTTACGCCGAAGGGCGGCTATACCGGCTATACCGAAGTCAAAACGTCCATGACAAATCATTTTAATGTTTTCCATTCTTTACCACTTTTATTACTCCACATTTCCATGACAATAGTACTGCAAACCAGACCCATTTCTCTGCTTTTCAGTCCACTTTAGAAGGTGTATAACAGGTTTTTGAAGCCCGTCCCAGATATTTTCACCCACAAAAATTGTTGGCGTGAAAAACATGATGAGTTGAATGAACAATTGTCCTGACAGGTGTCAGACCAATTTTTAAAAGTAAATTGATTGATTGGCCCTATAGGCTATAGCCCAACAAAATGTAGAAAAGTGTACTCCTAGGCCAGCTTTAGCCCATGTTATTGAATATTCAGTTATTTGGCCAATTTCTACTATTCGCCAGCAACACATTGCTGGGGGCCTGCAAGGGGGGGGGGGTTGCGACAACGCTCTGCCCTGAATTCGGAAACTTCTTGATTACGCTTTACGATAAATTCCAAGTGGCCACAACGCATTATGTAGAATTAAAACGGCGACTACGCTCTACGCAAAATGCGCCGAGCGGTCTGTCTACGCTCTACGTAGAATTAAAACGGCCGATTACGCTCTACGGAAAAGGGCTTGCGGGCCCCCATTGGTGTCTGGTAGAGACATGTTTTTCTGTAAATGACATGTTTTTCTTGAATTCTGCTGCCTTTTTGCTTCCTGCACCCCAGGGCATACTAGTACTTTGAATGAAACTTTCATTTTTCTACTGATCTGTTCCTTCACCCCAGGGCATTTGGTTTTTTCATTTTTCTACCCACCTGTTCCTTACCCTAGATAACTGGTTGAAAGACAGGGTCATCCGCAGTACACTATCAATGCAATAAAATCTACTACAGACCCTTTATAAAGCTTTATCAGCTTATCATCACCAGAATACCGTATCAAAACACAAAAAGTCCCAATGCTACGATACTTACTTAGTAGTACTACTTGGATACCTGGATACTGTACACAATGTATTTGTGGGTGGACATACTATAGAAAGACAACTCTAAAGCCAGAGCAAAATTTGAGTACAGTAGAGCAACGAGGTCTACTAGAGTAGAATCTTCGGCCATGCAGGAATAGTTCAACTGTGGGCTTCAAACCAAAACCGTCCCAAGTTGTCACGCCAAAAAACTAGTAGTGTATCTCCAAGCAGAGGTTAGGGTTTGGGGTTATTTTTGGCGTGTTTTAGACTTATTTTATCGGGGGGTTTTTTTTGCAATGGAAGTTTGTGAAAGAAAAATTCCAGTGCAAAAAAGAAGCCCTGATAAAAAAGCATTACAAACACGCTAATAATACCCCAAAACTCAAACCTTTGCTTGGAGACTATATCCCATATAAGGGGTCCTGTGCGATTTATCAAACCATCATTCATAACAACAGACTCCAAATTGTGCGCGTTCTAGGAGTCTTTCCCTGGACTACTTGTAGCTTTGCCCCCCTCGAGTGTCCTATGTCCTTCCAAGGAGGTTCAAAACCTCCTTGGTCCTTTCCAGCCTCTCCCAGGCTTCGGGAGGCAGCTGGAAAGAGTAGAAAATTTTGCGGGTGCGGCAAACTGTACTCTCTGGCGGACCAAATCCCCCGGTTTCTACTCTTTCTAGTCGCCTCCCGAAGCCTGGTAGAGGCCCAAATATACACTATGACTATTGCTAGGCAGTATAACTACCACTCTATCATATATATATATTGTAGTATGACTGCAGTACCAGCCCCGAAATCTGTTTAGAGATCTTAAGAGACTGTCTTGATCTCGTAAGAACGGATGAAGAGCCCACTCCGTTACGCTTGAGCTCTTTCAGTCTTTGACAAGTTTGTCCAACACGGCGTAACGTTGGTACTAGCACACACGCCGATGGCCCACACACAAGCTGCGAACAACCGGCTTCTGTAAAGTTATTGTATCGTGCCACTGGTGTTTTAAACTGTTCGGATGGCGAGGGTTAGCGGAAAAAGATGACTCTACTCTACAATTTAACAAACACACGTGTGTCTAGTGTAGCCTAGTAGCAGGCTTATAGATCTGTGGGTTTCGGCTGTTTTCTGATTAGCCCAGTTCTAGAAAAACGGGGGTAATTCAACCAGGCCGGCTATGTTGTCTATGTGTAATCAGAAAATAGCACATATAAAAGCTCCCAATTTAAGACCATGAAGACCCCCGAAACCCCAGTTTTTGGCGTGCTATGGAGGCTAGTTTTCCCAGGCCAGTTCCTACCTGATTGAATGGTCGAACTCTCACGGCCACTTTCACACTGTCGCTGTCCGCCATGGTGGTACCAAATAGCGCAGCCTTTCCTTCTAAGACTGGATAAAAACCTCCGTTACGTTCCACATTCCTCGGCAGACATCTTTCCACGATATTTCAGTTTCCAAGAAGCGGTCCCACACACACATACGACCTGTCGGCATCAGTTCTTACTCAGGACTGTATAGCGGTGTCCCAGAAAACCTGACCGCCTAGGGGGTCCGCATCCACCAATCAGCGCGGCCGTGACAAACGCGTCCAATCAGACGGCTCGTTACGGCTAAGTTCGGTTCGGAGGTGTGTTTTCGGAGTGACGTAGCGGGCTGTCATGGCGGCGCCCTGCCTTAGTTACGCCTTAGTTACGCCGTGGAAACAGAATGACTTGATGTCACGACGGAGTTTACCTGGGTCTAACACAGAATAAAGGCGACCTGCTCAGTACGTGACGCTTCGGGCTGCCGGTCTTTGGTTTGAAGTTGTTTTTTCTGACTGGTTGATGGATGGTTATTTAATCACTATTTAATCGTTACTTTGAGTTTATCCCAAAAGGAAATGGCTTATTTGTAGAAGCTTATTTAATAGAAGAAACATGTGATGTCATTGCCATCTTATGTAAGGTGGGTGCTACGTCACATTTTATGTAGCACTAGCTAAACTTTGCATCGTACTACTATGAATTATTTTTTCAACCGAAGTCTGTTGAACGCATAAATTCACATATTTGACCAGTCGACCTCAACTTGCTTGCTACTTTCTGCCGCTACACGAAGTTTCAAAAGTATATTTTTTTATCCTCCTTCCCTTTCGTCAGGTCCTCATGTGTTGACATTTAATACCGGGTATGGATAACTTTTGTAATTGTAACAGTCAAGGCAAATTTTCCAAACCGCCAAATTGAGTTATGGGATTATATTATAGTAAGTAAGTAATATTATGATGTGAAACTAACACATCCCCCCCCCCCATTGCTGAGAAACTGTGACGGCTTTGGAGAAGAATGACAAAATGTAGCCTCCTTTGCAGGCCCCGCGGCGGTGGGGAAGAGTTTTTAACGCGTTATTTTAATGATATGAATCTTTATTGCATGTTCTTGCCCAGATGGGCTAAATGCACAAGAAGATATCCAGTATGTGGAAGCAGGCTCCCTGGGCGGAATGGAACATTCTCTCGGCGGCTATGTAGGATGGCCGGCTATATTAAAATAACGCGTTAAAAACTCTTCCCCACCGCCGCGGGGCCTGCACAGGAGGCTACATAGCATCCCGACTGGGTCCAAGGAGTCAGCAAAAGAATGGAGCTGTGGTCAAGCTAAGGTAGACAAGGTTGTGAGACAGAGAGGGCCTATTTACAACGATTGAAAGCGGCTTGGTGTAGTTATAAATGCCAGGAATATCGTTTCATGGACTTTGATAGGGTACTTCCCATCCTGCCTGGTACTGTTATAATTACAGCGTTATAAGTTTCGCGGTGCCGCTAACTAGCGCCGCCCAGCGGTCTTGGCCATATCGACAGGCCCAACTTCTATGAGACCTGAGCATGAGTTCAATCTCACACCAATGTATAACGTTACTAGTAAAATAAAACAGCAAATGATCTGAATCCACTATTTTTCATTATATTTTTGCCCCCATAGGTTTTAACACGTTTTGGGTGGTACATTCAGTTAACCTAGCCTCTACCAGGCTTGAGGAGGCGGCTGGAAAGAGTAGAAATCGGCCAAA
>NW_017804331.1:1198515-1200683 GCF_001625305.1 Branchiostoma belcheri
ACAGTTCGCCGCCCCACAACTGTTCTCTCAACGGACAAACTCCCTTGGCATGCTTATCTCTCTATTTTGGCCGATTTCTACTCTTTCCAGCCGCCTCCTCAAGCCTGGTAGAGGCTACAGTTAACCATCAGATTACAACAGTAGTTTTGATTGCCCTTGGATCTTAACTGGGTGGTGTGACATGTAATAACCGCTAGATGTCGCCCAATGACTGGACACCGAAGTTTGTTCTACAAATCATCTAACAACACGGAGGCAGGATTGTACATTAGGGAAGTTAAACAGTTCTAAGGCTGATTGACTCGAAATCTCGAACTTGAAGTATCAATTGTGGCCACGTATCAATGCAGGAAAATGACACTCATTTACTCACTCACTCACTCTTACTCACTGACGTTCAAGTGGGCACGTATTAATTCAGAAAAAACGCTCGCTCGCCCACACTCACTCATTTACTCACTCACTCACTCACACACACCGTGACACACACGCACTCACACACACATACACACACACGCACTCACACACTCACACACACACACACACACACACACACACACACACACAGAGAGACACACTCACTCACTCATTTACTCACTCACTCACTCACTCACTCACTCACTCACTCACTCACTCACTCACTCACTCACTCACTCACACACTCACTGAAATATTTGCATCTCCGCGGGACATTCCCTGTAAGCATGACGCCCAGGTGGGCCCAGCCCCGCAGGTTATAGCGGATCCGCTGACAGCCGATCTCGTCACCTGGTGCTCGGGAGTGTTAGCTTCCCATGTCCGTCACGGCCTGGCCGGGAACATTGGCAATGCACGCACAGCCCTACTCTCCAAGCAGAGGTTTGGGTTTTTGGGGGTATTTTTAGCGTGTTTTTAGGCTTTTTTTATCGGGGTTTCTGTAGCTTTTGCACTGAATGTTTTTTCCCACCAAACCCAACGTTTGGTGGGAATAAAAATTCAGTGCAAAAGAGAAACCCCGATAAAAAAGCCTAAAAACACGCTAAAAATACCCCCAAACCCAAACCTCTGCTTGGAGAGTAGCACAGCCCTACCGCACATACTGTATTCAACTGTCGTTACAGCCTTACGGATGCCTGTGTCGTCTGCATAGCCCTACTGTGATGTTTCCTCTTCTTCTTCTTCTGCAAACACCTAAAAAAAACAGTAATATCTTCATAACTACAGGCTGGGAACACCTGAAATATTTGGTAAGCTGGTAGAACACTCGGTACATACGAAACTGAAATTTGGTCATTTTGTTCAAAATAGATGTAAAAAAAATGATTTTATTGAGGAAAAAAGGGCGAAAAAGTTGCAAAGTCCCCCGGGCGCCTAAAATCTAATCATTCTTAGGAGTTATCAATACCTATCAACCTACTATTAAAGTTTCACGACAATCCATCGAAAGCTTCTTGAGTTATCGTGCTAAACCACATACACACACTTGTTCAAGTGAAGTCACCCAAACCGCGATTCGGGTAACTCGCATTCCTCACATCTGGTCCACGTGCCACACATTCCTTTGAAACCGTGTCCGATCACAATTCGCCTGAGCTACATTTATTGTTGTTTGATGAAAACACGCAAAGTAGCGTGTTATTAATGTCAGAGGTCAACGACCAGACGCAAATCGCGATGCGGGAAAACCGATTCGAAACCACCTCTAGAAGTGGTTTGGGATCGAGGCGCTTTCAATGTAATTTTGGAGCGTTCAGATGGAGCCACTTGAAACCGGCTTCGGGGTAAACCAAATGTAAAGCGCCTTCACTGACTTCACATGAACACGGCCGAAGGAGAGTGGCTGGGTTTGTTGTGCGAGTTTCCCGCGGCGGAAGAAGTGCCCACCTGGACGGGCGACGGGATCCATTCAGGGGGAGGAATGATCAACACTCTGTAATTGGTCTGTTTGTGTACAATTAGTGGCGGAGTATTACTCACCGCGTGCAGGTGGGAAGGTCGCCCGGTCTGGGTGGCCAAGGCCACGGGGATGGGAGAAACGCACCTCAGATGTACCTAGGAGGTAACCTCCTAGCCTCTACTAGGCTTGAGGGCGCGGCTGGAAATAGTAGAAATTGGCTAAATAGAGAGATAACACGCCGAGGGAGTTTAGCCATCCAGTTTACAGTTTGCCGGCCCACAAACTGTAAACC
>NW_017804331.1:1200904-1217334 GCF_001625305.1 Branchiostoma belcheri
TCGGCGTGTTATCTGTCTATTTAGCCAATTTCTACTATTTCCAGCCGCGCCCTCAAGCCTGGTAGAGGCTAGTAACCTCCTTGGATATACATGTACACACATCGCCATGCGGCATGCGCCGTCAGATCTAGCCTCTACCAGGCTTCGGGAGGTGGCCATTTTCTACACTTTACAGCCGCCTCCCGAAGCCTGGTAGAGGCTACTAGTATGTCAAATCAGGATGGGGGAAAACCGCGTGATTTCGAATTTTTACCATTCTGTAACTGCATGTCGTATCCAGAACTGTGTCTATTTACTTCTATGCCTGAAAGGGTTGCGGGTAGGATCAGGAACGGTTCTGGATAGTCTCTGTGTATCCAGGAACGTAGATTTGCCCCGGGCACGGTTCTGGATACGCATGAACTATCCAGAACCGTGCCTGAGCAGGCTATGGTTCTGGATAAAGCGCGGTTCTGGATACAACACTTCACATCTTTCGTCAGTCACTCAAGTTCTTTATTCGACAGGAAATTTGACTCAGTAGACATAATAAGACAGTCTTTACAAAGGTGGGGAGGAGGTCACCTGGAGGACTTTAAGGACGTGTGACGTCACCAGGCGTGACTAGCCTCTACCAGGCTTCGCCGGAGGCGGCTGGAAAGCGTAGAAATTGGTCAAGTAGACAAATAACATGCCAGGGGAGCAAACTGTACTCCTTTAGGGGTCCAACTCTCCTGGCATGTTATCTGTCTACTTGACCAATTTCTACTCTTTCCAGCCGCTTCCCGAAGCCTGGTAGAGGCTACAACTATGAATGAGAGCTACTTGATGGACAAGACTTCCAAATCTTACCCGCTCTGATCCAAGACGAAAATCGGAATGCTTTTGGAGTTTACCTTGGGAGTAGCGTGAATACAAGTACCCGTGACATGGAATGTAGCAAAACGGAAATATCATTTTCCCCATCTGTATTTACCCCTAGCCCCCCTGGCCTGTTGATGTACAGTAAGGGTATTTTAGTGCTACTGTGTCTGTGTGTTTATTACAGTACAAGAATAAAGATATCGTGAGGTATCCACCAGTTACATACACGCTCTGCACCTAGTACTTCTCTGAAAACATCAGTCATTACAAGAGATTCAAGAAGCACAGGGACTTTCGTATGGCCGTCTCACGGAAGATCTAACAAAGCTATATACATGTAAGGATAACGTCATCCTACGTACAGAGTATATGTCAGCAGTAACAATGAACGTTTAACTATTCTCTAACATGTTAAACCTTAAAATGAACAAGGTCAAGGCTCTAACATGTAGTCTCTAAGATTTAAACATTCTTTAATGTTTGAACACTGTATTGGTTATCTCCCCTGAGAATGTAATTGAATTTATCTATTTGATCTAATGTACTGAAATCAGTTGAACAAGCGGAAAGAAAAGTGAACATCAATAGTGATTACAGGTGAGAACACCGCCCGACCATGGTCCTACACAACAAACACGCCGCACAGGTGACCACACCGGCAACAGGTGGGCCCTCCGACCTGTCAGATCACTTCCGCCCCGTATTGTGCTGACGTATTGTGGAAGGGAAGACGGACGTGAAATGGGCCTTTTGGCACCGTTAAATGAACCAGAGGACCGCTGCACAGCACTGAGGGTGAAAACTCACGGGAAAACCAAGCAGTCTTTTGCAGGCTGAATAACTAGTAGAAACCGGCCTAAAAAGACTGTAGCTGGCCAGGGGAGTTGGCCGGCCATGGAGGGTCCAGTTAGCCTTGCAGGACAGTCTTTTTATGCCGATTTCTACTCTCTATTCAGCCTGCAAAAGAGTCTGCTGGTGGAGACTAGGAACTCACACTCACAGGCAGGAAACGCCACACCTCGCCCCTCGTTACCTGATATGCAATACTTTAATTACATTCTTGCCGGTTGTCGCGGCTGTTTGGCGGGTAGGATGTCGCGATGCGGAGAAAGGATTGTGCACGGCTTTGTGTGAGAATGCGGGACTATTTACGTACACGGTTCCCGGCCCTGAGCCGCTGTAATGAGATTGACCACACCCGTGTATGACACGGTCCGTATGTTTATAGCTTCCAAAACTAATGTTACGCTACCTCACTCAAAATCAGATATCTTTAATATGCTCCTTTCGTGTCCTACTCAGATATCAGTGTACGTTGGAAAATTCATATTTGAATCACTACAAAAGCGACACCATATTGAAAATAGCTGATATATCCCCTGAATTACAGAATGTAATAATACTCTTCCTAAGAAAACACAATAGATTAGCTTTAGTATCATTATGGACTAGCTCGCTAGACTTATATTTTAGTATTAGTTTATGTATGTACCATTGTTGTTTCTTTGTCATACATTGTACCAGCTACAGTTGTTGAGCAATAAAGTTGATTTGAATTTGAATTTTGTTTACGGCAAGGGTACGAGCTGTCAGGACTTAGTTTAACGGCATCCAGTGCAGTTTGTAGGGCTTGGAAACTCGATTTTCTAAAGTCAACATTCTAGTCATTTATCTACATATTAAGTTGAAACAACACTGTCCCAATGTCTATTGACCCTCATGGAGCAAAAATTCCCAAAATTCTGACGGAAAATGGTCACTGGAAGGGCCCTTAGCTAATTTATAGGGTACCACCCAGAAAATAAAGGACTCATCTTGGTGCTTGTTTCTGCAGTTTTAAACGCCCAAAGTATGAAATGCTGACTCAAATATGCTAATGTGAGACAGCGTCAACATCATACAGATTGTCTTATTTAGAATATTTCCAGGAGTGTTTTCCTGGATTACATTTTCAAGATTACAATGCGTGTCGACGTCGGATGAGCCCCTACTTCAAGTTCAACATTTTGATAAACCGGTGGATTTGGAGCCGAAAAGGACGGTCTGTTTTAGTGTAGACCCCTACTACAAGGCGAGCTTACCAGACATACATCCAACACTGGTGATTGTCTGCGTGTTTTTTTAAGGTTTGCTCTTTTATATTGCAATTCTGTTTTCCATTTTATCAGTTATTCGGTCTTGTGACAATGTGAAAATTGCCGCCCTGAAATTGCGTTGGATGCCTTTTAATGACTGTCCGTGATGGTGACAGGCAAACACTGAGGCCTAGCCAAATGCGCTGATAGGCTATTGCGCGTTATAACTTACAGTGTGTAGGTACTACAACTTACAGTGTGTAGGTACTACAACTTACAGTGTGTAGGTACTACAACTTACAGTGTGTAGGTACTACAACTTACAGTGTGTAGGTACTACAACTTACAGTGTGTAGGTACTACAACTTACAGTGTGTAGGTACTACAACTTACAGTCTGTAGGTACTACAACTTACAGTGTGTAGGTACTACAACTTACAGTGTGTAGGTACTGTATCGTACAGTCGCTATACTTGCTATATTTTAAGTCTATTATTCACTGCCGTCTGGTCCTTCTGACCTGGTATTAACACGAGAACTTGTGGCATTACGGGCTTAACCGTGACAATATTGAAATGTCACGACCTGACACAGATGGACTCAAGCTGATGGGACGGGCACGTTTTAAGCAAAGAATTTGCCAAATTTGTAGCTCAAACAAAGTAGAAGATGAAATCCACTTTGTCGTTGATTGTAGTTTATATAGTAATGATAGAAATTATCTTTTTTAGATAGTACATTTCCATACTTTCAATACCTGACTAATATTTAAAAGAAAAACATGTATATAAACATGTATATACATCTTCATCTGTTCACCTGTACTTAGCCCGACAGGGCATGAATGTACAATAAAGGTTATTATTATTATTAATATCGCACAACTTGAAGAACAAGGTGGTCCTTCTTCCTAATGTTTTAGCTAGCGTGTGCCAGCTTGTGATATTTATGTGTGGCACTATATCGAGTGCCAGTTAAATACCCTCAGAATCACCCAAAATATACAACCACTCTCAAACGCCGTAGTTTCCGCCAGCCGGGCCGGACCACAGCCGCGCGGAGTTTATTTCGGGCAGGTTTCAGAACGGCGCAGAATTGATCAGACCATGTCTAATTGGCGCTGATGGTCTCTGCTGCCCGGAGTTGCTTAATCAACGCCCAACGAGATGTATCCACGGCTGCTGTCGGCCAACACACAGCGACGACTACCCTTAGCCTCTACCAGGCACCGCGGATCGCTGGAAAAATAGTAGAAATTGGCCAAAATAAATTGAATAGCGCTCCCGTGGGTCGCAAAAGGTAGCCGGCTAACTCCCCTGGTATACTATTCCCTTTATTTTGGCCAATTTTCCCTGCGATCCGCGGTGCCTGATAGAGGCTAGGCTATCCCCATATCGTGCCCAGAACCGTGCCTATCTAGTTCTGTGCCCGAATGGGTTAGGGTTAGGATCAGGCACGGTTCTGGATAGTCTCCGCGTACCCAAGAACGTACATTTGCCCTAGATGCGGTTCTGGATACGCGTTGACTATCCAGAACCGTAGATAGTATCCAGAACCGTGCGTATCTAGTTTTGTGCCTTAATGGGTTAGGGTTAGGATCAGGCACTTTTCTGGATACTAGTAGTCTCCGCGTATCCAGCAACGTAGCTTTCCTAAAGGAACGGGTGGAGTATCCAGAACGGTGCCTGATCATTACTTACATATTGATCATGGTTCTGGATATATAAATCGCGGTTCTGGATATATAAATGCAGGGTTCTGGATATATAAATGCAGGGTTCTGGACACACCCCGCGCTATCCTAGCCTCCTGTGCAGGCCGGCCATCCTACACAGCCGCCGAGAGAAGGTTCCATTCCGCCCACGGGAACCTTCTCTCGGCGGCTATGTAGGATGGCCGGCTATATTAAAATAATGCATTAAAAACTCTTCCCCACCGCCGCGGGGCCTGCACAGGAGGCTAGCGCTATCCCGTTACCTGCGCACAATACCTGCTCACCTGGCGGCACACTGTGACGTCACGCGTCCCCGCAGGTGAGAACAGGTGAGCAACAGGTGAGCACGGCTGGCGGAGTTTCCGGTGCTCACAGGAATGCACGGCTACTATAGCGGTTACCATGTTTCCTATTTATGTGATTATGTTACCTTACTGTAACTACATTGTACTTATAATTAATACCGGCCTACTCCCTGAAACTATAACGTGGTTAAGTCGCACTAGATAGAAGTGGTAACTTTTAACCAAAGTCTAATAAATTCTTGTGATAATTTTAATGAAAACTGTCTAATGTCTCCCTGCATGTTCGGTCAGTTATGGCCGACATGACCTGGGATATCAATGTTCCTTTCTTTTATTTGTGAATAAAGAATGATTTTACTACATATCCACTCTTTACCCTGCATACCAACGTTTTGTTAGTTTTAAAGTAGATATATTAAGTTAAATAAGCAGACCGTAGACGTAGAACTCCATGTTAGCATATAGTTTTAAATCACCACATTCTGTACTCATTGTTTTTGTCAAAGTCTGTTTGCAATTGGCCCTCGGGCATGAACTTGCAATAAAGAACACTATAGCGGCCATCGAGTAATAGATCTAATAATCTATAGTAAACGGACCAGAATGAGAGTTTCGCCCCTAGATCAGCACACGAAAGCCTAGTGCCTAACCGTCTTTTGAGGAATATATATATATAGATTCAGATTAGATTCAGATTTTATTTCCAATGACATAGCAGGTACAATATGAAATATATGGGAATAGACGAAAGAAGAAGTTTTGTCACAGGTAATTTCTTGTCTTAAGCGGCTACTGAAAACCTACACGCACAGGTGCCCACACAATGCGACACTATCAGTTTCCTCCTGGATGTGTTAAAGACGACAGCGACAATTAAAACGATAAGCTAGTCTAGCTACTCGTTGAGATAACTGTTCATAGGATAGTTGCTCGCCACCCGTGCCCTACACATAGTCTCTACCAGACTAACTACGCTGGCTATATATATATAGGAGAATATTTGCCAGGGGAGTTTGGCCGCCTTGTAGGTTTGACTGCCGCGGAGGGAAGGAAACTACCTCCCCGTGGCCGGACTCTCTTGGCCAATTTTACTCTCTTTTTTGCCGAATTCTACGATCCGTATTCCCGTAGAAAGGCCCGGTGGAGGCTACCCTAAACCTACACAGAGATGAGACCTATGAGACCCAAGCAGGAGCTCATTCCGGCACTGCGGGGTCTGACCAGGGTTTGGCCTAGCCTCTACCAGGCTTCGGAAGTCGGCTGGAAAGAGTAGAAATCGGCCAAATAGAGAGATAGCATGCCGGGGGAGTTTGGTCGGCTGGAGAGTTTCGGGTGCAGCAAACTGTTCTCTCCAGCCGACCAAACTCCCCCGGCATGCTTATCTCTCTATTTGGCCGATTTCTACTCTTTCCAGCCGCCTCCCGAAGCCTGGTAGAGGCTAGCGACGAGCCCCATTACCACTGGGCACGTGTCCCCCGCGCCCGTGGGGTACTGACGTGCAAACGTGATAGTTTATATAGCTGGTCGCGCCTCTTGTCCACAATCAATAGCCCGCAGGGCAGCGGCTCGGAGCTGCGCTGAGGACATCCACCTGTGCCCTGGTCGACTGACAGGCCTGAATACTAGCTACTACTGCGGTCCGGAGGTGGACAATTTCGTGCCCAGATGTTTGGCTGTGGTCGTCCAGAGCTAGTTGCCGCGTGTGTGTGTGTGTGTCGACTCCTCCGAGGGAACTGTTCTTTTTTAGCAGTGTGAAAAAACTTCAGTACGGTTGTGAGGAAGGAATTTCGAGCTTCCGGTGCTTCGTGTGCCCATTGGCTCGTTTGACAGACCTGAATACTAGTAGTACTACTACTGCGGTTCGAAATTTTCGGGTTCCTAGATGCTTGACAGTGGTCTAGCGGTACTTGGCGTGTGTGCACGGACTCCGCATAGGGAACTATACTATCAACTGTCAACGGTGTGAAAAGTACGGTTGCGAGGAAGGAATTTCTAGCGACGTGTGCCTTTTTTTTCTCGATTAACAGGCGTGAATACTGCCTACTACGGCGGTTCGTAGGTGAAATTTCGGGTGGCCGGATGCTTGGTAGTGGTCTTGGTTAGTCTTACGGTACTTGTCGTGTGTGTACCGACTCTGTATAGGGAACTATACTTGTGTGAAAAAGTACGCCGCTTGTGAGGAAGGAAACCTTCAGTGCGGTGACCATGCAGGCCCAGGTCCCCCCGCGCCGTCCCTCCTTCCTCATCGAGGACATCTTACGGACCGAGCCGCGGGGACAGACGCTGCCCAAGCCGGCCAGCTTCGCCGCTCCGGAGCCGCAGAAGTTCGGGCTGTGCAGCATCCTGGCCCCGACGCCTCGCCACCCCTGCTTCCAGACACAGACCTCAGGTAAGGCACAGACACAGACCTCAGGTAAGGCTAAGGGGGACACTAGTGTGACATGTATGGCTACTACTCTGGTCAACTGAACGAACTCGCAGAGTATAGATCAGCATAGGCTGTTGTAGCCTAGCATCTTGATCATACTATTATAGTTATGGCAATACCCCAATGTAGCTGATGATGTTTGAAGGCATTTTCCAGACCCAGACCTCAGGTAAGGCTAGGGGGGGGGACACTAGTGTGAGGTGTATACCGGCCTGTATAGTACTATCGTAGACTGGAACTCATTTGTCACCAAGCACAGTTGGGGCATCATCACCAGAAAGCTTTAAACAACTCCTGCAATTAAAATGTGCAAAGATTGAGTGTAACAAGTCGTTCGGTGTGATAGCTGCCGCCGCGCCGCGTGCCTGAGAAGCTGGTGTGTTACGCCAAAGGGCGGTTATACCGGCTATACAGATACAGATGCATCGAAACATTGCATGTACGAGGGGTGATCCAAAAGTTCTCGGCCTCACCTAGAAAATAAAGGTCAAACTCCTATTCTTTGGTATAACTGTATACTATGGCGTCTTACATCACTGCCCACAAAAATGCAAATTTTTACATTCATTAATTAGCACGTGACGCCCTGTGAAAATGGGGCGGGTGAGGGCAAAATCACAAAATGGCCGCACCAGAAGCTTGTGCTGTGATCAAGTCTATCGATAAAAAGCTATGTCTCCTAAGGAAATCCATGAAGACATGGTCAAGACACTTGGTGATGACTCCCCTTCTTATTCAACTATAAAGAAGTGGGTTACTAGCTCTAAGCGCTTTATGGAGAGCACAAAAGATGAACATATGTCAGGATGCCACAAATCAGCACCGTGGACAGTCCAGTTGAGGCCATCCATCACATGGTAGTAAATGACAGATGTGAGACTGTCCAACATGTAGCAGAGTCTTTGGCCTGACTTGTGGTACAGTTAACAATGTTTTGTCGTACATCCTGGGGATGAGCAACCTGTCTGCATGATGGGTGCCTAGAATGTTGTCTGAACATCACAAGTTAAGCAGGCTGGGCATTTCAAGGAACGAATTCAGTCCATCAAGGCAACTTACTCAAACGATTTGTCACCCAAGATGAGACATGGGTTCACCGCTTTCACCCCGAATCAAAACAGCAGAGCAAATAATTGATGAAGAATGGTTCCCAGCATCCCAAGCGAGTTTTACCCGTTGAAAAGGTTTTTGCCTCTGTTTTCTGGGATAGTGAGGGGGTAATCATAATTGACTACCTGCAAAAGGGTCAAACCATCAATGGGATGTACTGTGCACCAGAATTGCGGCAGTTGAGGGCAACAATCACAGAAAAAAGGGGAGAAAAGCTCCGAGTTGACGTGCTAACAATGCACCTGTCCCCACAGCACAGGGGTCAGTGGCAGCAGCAAACGAATGTGGCTTTGAAGTCTTACCCCACTCTTCCTATTCACCTGACCTAGCACCCTCGGACTTCTACCAATTTCCTAAACTGAAGTTCCACTTACGTGGTCAACGTTTTCATGGTGATGATGACGTCATTAATGTGGTTTAGGCATTTTTATGGGCTTCAGACGAAATATTCTTCCACAAGGTAAAGGAAAGCTGGAACATCGCTGGACCAAGTGCATTGAAGTTAGAGGAGACTATGTTAAAAAATAGTGTAAGAAAATTTTTTCTGCCATCACGTTTTTTGGGAGAGGCCGAGAACTTTTGGATCACCCCTCGTACTAAAGTTCTTAAAGTTCTCCCACATAAGCGTCGGGAACTGAGCATTGCCTAAATATGAACCCTTGAAGTTCGCTTATGATAGCCAGTAGTGGAACTACCAGTAGTGGTCGTATACTCAAAGGCAATATCACATTGTAGCTGGTGTTTTGAGGCATTTTGTTTGTTTGTTTGTCTTATTAGATATCCATTAGATTAGATATCAAATCTAATTTTGATTCCTCATCACTCGTTCTTTGAATTAGCTGATGAAAAAACATTGACTGTAAATGGTTATCCCACGTAACCGTCGACAACTGGACATTGCCTTCCTAAATATGAACCCATGAGTTCGCTTATGATAGCGAGAGACAAGTCCTGCAATCAAATGTGCAAAGATTGAGTGTAACAAGTCGTTCGCTGTGATATTAGCTAGCTGCAGCCGCGCCGCGTGCCTGCGAAGCTGGTGTGTTACGCCGAAGGGCGGTTATACCGGCTATACAGATGCAGAAGCTGGTGTGTTACTCCGAAGGGCGGTTATACCGGCTATACAGATGCAGAAGCTAGTGTGTTGCGCCGAAGGGCGGTTATACTGGCTATACAGATACAGAAGCTGGTGTGTTACGCCGAAGGGCAGTTATACCAGCTTATACAGATACAGAAGCTAGTGTGTTACGCCGAAGGGCGATTTATGAATATACTGGCTATACAGATACAGATACAGTAGCCAAACTGTCTCCACCAGACTCCTTTTGCAGGCTGAATAAATCGTAGAAATCTGCCTAAAAGGGGATATAATTGGCCAAAGGAGTTTCCCGGCCATCGAGGGTTCAGTTGTACTATTGTTATTTACTTTAACTCCAGGAAGATTAGCTACATACTTGATTTTGTACCAATGTCTTGTGTGTCGCTAATGGAGTTTAATAAAGCACAAAGTTGGCCTACAGCTCGATGGCCTGGAAACTCCTCTGGCCAATTATATTCCCTTTTAGGCCGATTTCTACTATTTATTCAGCCTGCAAAAAGAGTCTGGTGGAGACTAAGACTGTCTGTTGGTCGTAAGAAAAGGTGAAATGTTGAGTTCTGCTGGCACGAGTCTCGGCCGCCTGCAGGACTACAGAAATGTTGCGGCAGGACTTGGGTTTCCGTAGATCGGGAGATAGCGCGGTGTTGTTGATGAAATTAACACCTGATCTTCTGATTACCCTTCGCGAAGTCTCAAACGGCGAAATAACGACGCGTCGTCGTCACAAACCGTTTTCTCTCAGTCGAGTTCGAAGAGCGGGATCGTAGAATCCAGGTGAAGTCGGAGGTGAGGAACATGTGTGCGGGGCGTATCGGGGCAGCATCACGTCTGCTCAGCGGAGGATCAGCCGCATTCTTGGCGCTAAGCGCAGGATCAGGATGCGCGGGGATATTATATCACCGAACAGTTCTGAATCATCAGCGAAACCGTAAACGAATACAGAAGAAAGATGTCCAGACTATGCATGATGTACAAAATGACTATTAAACTGGTGGACGTCCCAACTACTACGTACCTAATACCAGCGAAGAGAACAAGAAATAGCCATGCCTTCAAGTACCAGAGTTATCAACCGAGGATTGAGGTGTTCAAGAATTCATTCTTTCCTAGAACTATCGCAGAGTGGAACTCACTGTCACCAAGTACAGTAGGGGGATTGCCATTAGATAGCTTTAAATAATGTCTAGAGTTAGAAGTTCAAGGGTTAGGTGTAACAAGTCGATCGGTGTAATATAGCCAGCTGCCGCCACGCCGCGTGCCTGCGAAGCTGGTGTGTTACGCCGAAAGGCTGTTATACCGGCTATACAGATACAGATACTTCTATACACGAACACGTAATTTTCTGTATTGTGACGGAACGAAAAAAGATGTTTCCTTTTGGACTTCCAACGATTGTCTTCACTTATTTGCACATCAATCAATAGTTTGTGCTTATAAACCTGATCATTTTCATTAATTTTTGTCTATCTAAAGTATATGTAGGACAGGTCATTATGAAATGATATTCATCTTCAACACTTTCTTGGCATGAAGGACATTGTCTCTGGTTAGCTGGTATATTAACGATGATCATGCCATCACTGTAATCCGCACCACTGCGCCGCTGATGAGATGTGTTATGATACCGAGCGTCCAGCGGAGTTTTGAGCGGTCCTCCCTGTGAAGATGAGTTAATAGGAGGGGGTAAGCAAAACAAATGTTTACAAGAACCGGGCTTAAAAAATTCGGAGAAACATTTCGGAGTCGTGACCCCTCAGACACACGGACTGCCTTACGTGTGGGGGTCGTTGGGGACATATAAGAGGGTCTGCATGGGGGGGTCCTGGCAACGGTTAACGGTAAATTCAGGACGGTCGGCAACGCTTAACGGTAAATTGACAGGCATTTTTCTGCACTAGATTCGGTATGTAAATTTGTGAGAAAAAGTGATCACTGACAAAAGTAAGTAAGTATACCTTACATGTAAAAATGAAGCACGCATTAAAGGTACTTCACACTTGTGTTCCCCGCCTGCCACGGTGGTCGTTAGTGATACTCTCCAAGCAGAGGTTTGGGTTTGGGGGTATTCTTAGCGTGTTTTTTCGGCTTTTTTTCATAGGGGTTTCTCTTTTGCACTGAATTTTTCCCCCACCAAACCCAACCTCTGCCGGCACTCACCCCGGGGCGGGGCAAACCTATTCAAGAAAGGTGACAGTGCTCCTCCCCGGGAACCATCAAATTGTCATTAGGGATATCCATTTTACTGTGGTGGATTATCACACATCTAGACAGTCAGAAAGGCATTCATTGGGTTGTCGGTACCGGCCTTTAATTTGTCCTAATGCCGGAGATATGATCTAAGTTAGTGACACATAAGTGTCGGTGCCGGATTTTCAAAATCAATATTGTTTGTTTGTTTGTTTATTGGTTCGCATATATTTAAGAACAATAAAATGAACATATTACTGACAATAAAATAAAATGCTGGGGAAAGATATGAAGCCATAGTGGCTTGTCTGGGATCTTCCCCGACAAGATTAATTAACAACTGAAATAATGGTAACAAATCAAATGGTAATAATAAATAACAATAGGTAATTAATAAATTTGATCAATATGATCAATATGATAATAGTAACAAAACAAATAGTAACAATGAATAACAAAAGTGATTGATAAATAACGCTAATTAGAAATGATATGTTAGAACATAGGTTAACAGAACTTTAACTGCAGTACAGACATTGGCAGAATTTTTCTAGTCATCCATCTAACTGAGTTAAAACCACACTATCCTAATGTATTTTGACCCTCATGGAACAAAATTTCCCAAACCTCTGACGGAAAACGGCTATTGGAAGGGGCCTAGACTGATTTTTAGGGTACCAAATAAAGGACTCATCTTGAGGGTTGCTTCTGCAGTTTTAAATGCCCCAAAGTATGAAATACTTATTGAAATGTGCTAATGTGAAGCAGTATGTGTCAAATATCATAAAGATTGCCTTATTCAGAATATTTCCAGTTTTGCTGCTCCGAAGTCGCACTGGATGCCTTTAATTTGTGTTAATGCCCGCCTAAGCAAGACTAATACACTCAGATAAGACCTGTCGCCCTTCGTAAAGCCGTTGTCTTACTCAAGGCATCTTAGTGAGATGTGAAACATCCCTTGATTTAATAGGAATGCATTTTTCGGTAGATAAATTCCGGATAATCGAGATATTATAACATCATACTGGTTCCTTTCGGAACAAACTTACCACCCAGGGATCCGGTTTTAACTTAAAATAAGTTAATTTTTTTTAATGATTTTTACTCTTTCCATCCGCCTCCCCAAGCCTGGTAGAGGCTAACGCACCCGTACAAAAGGAGAGAAAGTGTGTTTGTAGTGTAACTTCTAGCTGACCTTTACCGTGCACGCGTGTTTGGATGCCCATGTGTAATGACTGTGACAAGCTTCCATGCTTGTGAGAAAATCATTTTGCAGATTATACTAGAAACTCCTCTGCAGGAGACAAACTGAGTCATGCAGTAGCGATTCACCAACACTGAAGCATACGGAAATCTTCATTGGTATCAAATTAAAGGCTTTCAATTGCTGATTATATCATGTTGATCATCGCTTTTCAACGATACATTTCGATATGAATTTATTTCTCCATCATTTCTTACTATAAGGCCTAATCAAACTACGTTTTCCTGATGTGATCATTTCTTACCTACGATTTCAATAGTGCATGGTCACTGTTAAAGGGAAGGTAGATGGAAAGTCTTTAAACTAACTTGTTGTTGCTTTCCGGGTCGTTTAACGAGATAGGTCAATCATTAGTCGCAGTAAATTTAAAAAATACCCCCATGACAACATCGGAACCTCTGAGACTGTCCCTGCTAGCTTACGGTGTGTACCCGAAACATTTTAGTTAAGTGGACAGAACAGTGTACACAGCGGAGTTTACAGAGAGTAACCATGTAGTGCGGCGTGTGTAGTCCAGTGGTTAGCGACCCTGCCTCTGGACCAAGCGGGTTGGGCCGGGTTCGAATCCCGGCTGTTGTCGCTCACACACGACACGCATGCTACTGTAAAGGGTCGCAGTCCTTAGGTCCACTGTTCATTGCGCTTGTCGAAAATGAGCTAGGGGAATTTCACCGGTACATTGAACCTGTACATACTGTACATAGAGTCTGTTTTCTCTGTTACGAGTAGTGGGAGATTAGCTCTTCGGTGAGCTGAAACTGGATCGACTGTAGGGTCGTGTGGCGTAGCGGCAGAGTGCGCGACTCGGAACTAAGAGTCCCGGGTTCAAGTCCTGACATGCCACCGATCTTGTGCCCTTGGGTAAGGCACTTAACACGACTTTCCTCACTTAACTCAGGTGAAAACGAGTACTATCCTGTCATGTATTTGTCTCCTGTGTTGGTGGCGGCATTAATGTTGAAAAACTTGAGTGTGCCGTCACCACGTCTTGTGATTACATGTTGGAATAAAAAAATAATAATAAAAAAACTGGATCGAGATCACTCATCCTTTCTTGTTCCCCCTGCAGTTGCGGACTTCCTGCTGCACTACCACCACCCGCACCCGCACCAGCCGGCGGCCGGCCCGTTCTCCGTCCCGCTCCCTCTGCCCGTATACCTGCGCGCCAAGCCAGACCCGGCTCCGGAGGGCGCCAACGGGGTGAGTTCGGTTCAGTTCAGTTTTTTTTTAATTCCAACATTTCATGACTAGACATGGTGACAGCACGCTCAAGTTATATAAACTTATTTTATGCCACCAACGCAGAGGACGAATACAGGACAAGACAATATTTATTTTAGCAAATACATAAAGTTATACAAAATATTACTATGAAAATAAACGTGCAAGGGGTGGAAGAAAAGCCACAAAGGCTTATTTGATATCCTCCCCGTCATTATTTTACAATTTCTACAGTTATATCAAATAAAATATAAATGACATTAAACAAAATAATCAAGTTTGGCATAAGTAATGAAACAATACGGTGAACCAAATAAAATCGTTGTGCAATAAACTTTGACTTGACTTGACTTTATTCACGATCTTCCAGGTGCGCGTGAAGAAGTGCCGCCGGAGCCGCACGGTGTTCACGGAGCTGCAGCTGCTCGGGCTGGAGAAGCGGTTCGAGAAGCAGAAGTACCTCAGCACGCCGGACAGGGTGGAGCTGGCCGAGTCGCTGGGTCTGAGCCAGCTGCAGGTCAAGACATGGTACCAGAACAGGAGGATGAAGTGGAAAAAGATGGTGAGTCTGAATTATTATTATTTTTTTTTATTCCAACATGTAATCACCAGACGTGGTGACGACACACTCAAGTTTTTTCAACTAACACAGGGGACAAATATATGACAGGACAATACTCATTTACACCTGAAGTAAGTGAGGAAAGTCGTGTAAAGTGCCATTCCCAAGGGCACAAGATCGGTGGCATGTCAGGACTCGAACCCGGGTCGCGCACTCTGCCGCTACGCCACACGACCCCACAATTATTTTTTATTCATTGGTTTGGCTGTTTGGCCCACACAGTCAGGAAAGGGCTTGCTCTGCTGACAAGACAAAAACACAGTAACACATAATACTAGTAGCTTAATAGTCCATGACATTATTCTATGTAAATAAAAACTTTCTATAAAACGCGGTACCAGAACAGGAGGATGAAGTGGAAAAAGATGGTTAGTCTGTCCCGTCGTTAAGTCATTGGCATACGTCGTGATACGACAGCATATGACCAGCCAGTTATCTTTTTCGATAGTGTTAAGACCTCATCGCGTTATACGGTTCGTTACCAAATGTAACTATAGTAGTAACTGTAGTTAAATGTCGACGACTAAGCTTGGCCGGTCATGTTGTACGTAGTGAAGAACCAGCCAGTAGGCTTCTACTTTGGAACCCTGATACAAAGATAAGAGTTGGACGCCCAAACATAACAGTTAAAAAACTTATAGAAACTGAAACAGGCTTGGAGGGCCAGGAACTTATCTCTGTGATGAATGACAGTTTTGGAGATCTAACTTTGTATGCTCCACCTCTTCGGAGGATGACAGATGATGATGATGATGATGAAGACCTCATCAGCCAGCTACTTGAGTAAAATGCCGTGTCTTTGCAACCGTTTCACGAAAACGAGCTTCTTTTCAGGGTCACGACACACTGACTATAGGAAGTAGCTTCCTCACAGAAATTCAGAAACTTGTGGGGTCGTGTGGCGTAGCGGCAGAGTGCTCGACTCGGAACCTAGAGGTCCCGGGTTCGAGTCCTGATATGCCACCGATCTTGTGCCTTCGGGAAAGGCACTTTACACGACTTTCCTCACTTCGCTCAGGTGAAAACGAGTATTGTCTTGTCCCCTGTGTTGGTGGCGGCATTAATATAATTTTAGAAATCTTGAGTGTGCCGTCACCACGTCTTGTGATGACATGTTGGAAAAAAAAAAAAAAGTAGCTTCCTCCGTGATCGTGAACGGGGCAAATAGCTCATGTCAAAAGCATGCGTGACTACTTCCAGTAGCCAAAGCAACTTGGAACGTTAAAGCTCTAAATTGTGTTGATTTATTTTCTGTTATTTACATCTGGATATACCCCGTCCTGTGTGGCGCTAAGAACTACTCTGCGCGGCTTCAGATGGGGGCTGGGAAGAGTAGAAATTGGCCAAACAGTTGTACATGTATAATGTTATTTGATTTTCTTAATAAAATTGTAAACTGTATCATACATGTTTGGCCAAATTCTACTCTTTCCAGACCCTATCTGAAGCCTGAAAGATCAATGATACGTCAGGGGAGTTGCTACGGAAAAGACAAACTGTACTCCTTACCTACTCTCCAAGCAGAGTTATGGGTTTTGGAGGTATTTTTTGCGTGTTTTTAG
>NW_017804331.1:1217379-1236978 GCF_001625305.1 Branchiostoma belcheri
TTTTTTCCCACCAAACCCAACCAAACTTTGGTGGGAAAAAAATTCAGTGCAAAAGAGAAACCCCGATAAAAAGCCTAAAAACACGCTAAAAATACCCCCAAAACCAAAACCTCTGCTTGGAGAGTGCAGTAGTACTCCTTACCGGACCAACTCCCCCGGCATGTTATCTGTCTACTTGGCCACTTTTACACTTTCCGGCCTCTTCTAGGGCCTGGTAGAAAGCCCGATGGTAGAAATGTAAGAAACAGGAGGAGCCAGTAAAAACCCCACTGGTCCCGGGCGCTCTAACCACGCTCTAACCACTCCGCTAAAAGGTCTAGACCCATCGGCCGGGTCAGTTGGTAGCGCCTATAAACCCCCCACTGTTACAGAAAGTCCGTCCTTCCCGATCGCTTGTTTTCGGGGGTACGTTCAGTCGGTGACGTGAAATCCATCTGGTGTCAGATAGGTTAATGCAATTTCATGTTGGCACAATATAAAATAGAAAAGTCGTGTACTTAGTAATGTGAGAGCTGTTTACATTTCTCACCATTGTCATCGGTGAGGTATGAAGAGAGGAGGGGGGGTGTCAGTGTGAATCAGGTACTGGCAGATCGTACTCTGACGTTCATACGTTACACAATCGTTATGACTAGTCTCTACCAGACTAACTACGCTGGCTATATATAGGAGAATATTTGCCAGGGAGTTTGGCCGCCTTGTAGGTTTGACTGGCCGCGCAGTTTGGAGGGAAAGAAACAACCTCCCCGCAGCCGGACTCCCCTGGCCCATTTTATTCTCTTTTTTTTTTGCCGAATTCTACGCTCCATATTCCCGTAGAAAGGCCCGGCGGAGGCTACGTTATGACTGTTTAAACACATCTCTGTTGAGAACAGAACTTAAGGATTGTTCCTATCGGAAGAACAAAAGCAGAAACACAGAAGTGCCCGAGAACAAAAGAAAGCATTCCTACACAATGACTCACCTGTAAAAACAGAAATCGATCAAAGGTGCAGATCGATCACCCCGTTTTAATTTTTTCGTGTAACGTTACGACAGTTTTAATTTGAACGTCGTGTTTGCCAAACAACACAACTATCAAGATGACCATGATCTATGTTAGGCTAGTGCATGGAACGTTACTTGCCTCCACCAGGCCTTTCTACGGGAATACGGATCGTAGAATTCGGCAAAAAAGAGAGTAAAATTGGCCAAGGGAGTCCGGCCGCGGGGAGGTAGTTTCTTTCCCTCCCTCGGAGGCCAGTCAAACCTACAAGGCGGCCCCTGGTAATTATTCTCCTGTATATATATATAGCCAGCGGAGTTAGTCTGGTAGAGACTGGGACGTTACCACTTCAGCAATTATGTCCTCTGCTATATATTGGTTGTCATCCAGCTAATCAACTAATGTAAACTGACCATCGTCCGTTTTATACGAGGCTGGGAGGAACGCGGTGTGATCTTACGTAAGCCCACGGGGCGGAATGGAACCTTCGAATTCTCTCGGCGGCTATGTAGGATGGCCGGCTATATTATAGCCTGGATGCCAGACCCAAAGCACACTGGACACAAAATATCTCAGTGTGCAAGTAATGCGTTAAAACTCTTCCCCACCGCCGCGGGGCCTGCACAGGAGGCTATTTTCGTACGTCAGAACTTTGCCATAATGTGAATCGGGTAGCTACGTTATTATTCGAGTATTTATATGCATAGGGTTGGCCAAGGGTTGGTCTAGGGGAGTTTGGCCGCCTTGTAGGTTTGACTGGCCGCGCAGGAAGGGAAAGAAACTACCTCCCCGCGGCCGGACTCCCTTGGCCAATTTTATTGCCGATCCGTTTTCCCGTAGAAAGGCCTGGTGGAGGCTAGGATTGGTCTACAAAAGAGAAAATCGACTGAAAGTAATACTCGTTCCGCACGTTATGAGGAAACGTTATGATACCGAGTCATTACTGACAGCCTCACAGGTATAACAAAAAGGCCACCTGGCCGCTGAGAGCGCGGAGAAAGGGGCTGTGGGTAGTACAACTGACTTGGGTTTCCCTCGTCAAAGCTCCGGCGTGCCAGAACCAGCGAGGTCGCGTTACGCCGCGGATATTGCGCCTTGACTTTGCGGCTCCCTTTCTTCCCCATTCCGGCATCAAGCGGACATACCTCGGTCGGAGACAATGGGAAAATAAACAGGAATTCGAGCTATTTTTATTTGAACCTGCTTTTCTAGCCCCCTCCCCGGAGCTTCCACGAGAGGACCGCAGGTGCGGGAAGAAAGGCGTCCCGCATTTTTGTCGTGTTTGAAAAGTACGTCATCGTTTGACCTATCATTGGCCGTGTCAAGCCATATACATGATCCTGCCAAATACATGACCCCGACACTACTTGGGGGTGTCCAATAGACCTGAGACAAGGGGTGGGAGGGGTTTAGTCGTGATGTGGGAGACTAAACCTAACCTAACCCCAATCGTCAGTCTAACCCTAGCCCCCAACTCTAACCTTAACCTTAATACCAACCCTGACCCTACGTCTAATACCAACTCTAACCCTAACTCTAATACCAACCATAACCCTAGCCCTAAACACCTGACCTCTCGCGTATGTGGCAGCTCAAGGATTTGGCTCAACACCGGAATGGGGCGTACAAGAAAGGGGCGTATATTTTCATAGAATCGGTGAGAGCCAAATGCAGACCAGTAGAGGATGCCTTTTTCTTGCCTATTCATATGTGGCGTCGGTGGCGCAACGGTTAGAGCGTTGGACTCGGAACCGAGAGGTCCCGGGTTCGATACTCACCGTGGCCCGACGTTGTGCCCTTGGGAAAGGCACTTTACACGACTTCCCCACCTATACGGTGGAGTGACGCCCACCGAGCCTCTTAGGCTAATCTGTCTGTCAAGGTGCCAAAAACACCTTACGGATTTGGTGCGCCGATGTGACAACATCTCATATCTGCCACTGAAAGGCGTAAATTTTTAAAAATTCATTTAGATACATTCCGTCTGTCTTTTAGATAATCTAAGGAACCGTGACGTATGCCCCCGCCCACACAAAAGGCCTTAGCCTTAATTTTACACATGTCTTAAAATTAGGGCAGAGATTCTTGTTTGCTAACCTAAGCAATCATACAGGCTGCAAACATTGCCGAATATGGATAAAATCATTCGGCGAGAAATTTATAAGCATTGGGATGTTTGTTTTCGGTATCTGTAGAGCCTGTATAACCGACCTTAATTTGGTGTAACACACCAGCTTCGCAGGCACGCGGCGCGGCGGCAGCTGGTTATATTACACCTCACCTCTGCACATGTAACTTAAAGCTAACTGGTGGGGTCGTGTGGCGCAGTCGGTAGCGCGTTCGGCTCACACCCGAGAGGTCGCGGGTTCGAACCCTGCCCGTGTCACCGATCTTGTGCCCTTGGGAAAGGCACTTTACACGACTTTCCTCACTTCACTCAGGTGTAATTGAGTACCTAGCTTCGTTTAGGGACGTCCCTCGGATAGGACGTTAAATGGAGGTCCCATGTTTGGGAGAGCCACACCCCACGCACGTTAAAGAACCCACCGCACTTATCAAAAAGAGTAGGGGACCTTCCCGGTGTGAGTGGTTCAAGTCTGGTCTTGGGGTTGACATCTTTGTAGAGGTGATTGTCACCTGTTATGTCAATCCTTCCACAAATGTGGTAAATCGTCATTAAAAAAAAGTTAGTCTAGTGGTGTTGCCCCTAGGCTACTGTACTTGATGGCAACGAGTTCCGGATCCACCTGCAGATAGCTCTAGGAAAACACGAGTTTTTAACCACCTCAATCCTGTTTATTCATCCCAATTTCTCTAAACTTACAGACCAAGAAAAAACTATTCTTCTTTTAACTTCCCAAAACCCACAAATTTTGGAAAAGGTGGGACATTACGTCTCTCTGGTTTACAGAAGAAAAGTCAAACCCTTCAGACATAGTTTTAGACATAGTTATAGTTCTAGACAGCTACCTTCATCATGCAGACTTTAGTTATTTTATTGTTTGTACTATTTCATTGTTCATTTATGTTTTGTAATTTGCAATTAGCCTCCGGGCAGGAATTTGCAATAAACTTTTCTCTTGTGTTCTTTAACGAGGGTAGCACCGGCACCACTCAGCACTGCTTTTCATAGTTGCCCTAGTGGGTAACTTACATATATACAAGCAAAGACGGAATTAAACATCCATATCACAATCGTAATCCATACTCGCAATCCTGTAAAAAAGAAAAGGAGCTTTCATCACAATCAACAAGCAAAACTTGACCAATTGCCAGCGCGCACAGAGCGGTACAACAGAAGTACATTACCGTACCACATTTTAAATCATGAATAGTCTGAAATGTATGATGTTAATGATATGATTTAATGACTGTTTTTAAAACACGGAACGATGACCAGGATTTTATTTCACTGTCTAACGCTTTTAATCACACAATTCAGCCTTGTGGCTGTCCAGTGATGCACCTGTATTGTGATTTGTGTGTTTTTGAAATAAACCAATGATATAGATATATATATCGTGCAAAAAAAAACAATCCTTGGCTAACCCGCTACCCCTGTGTTGCAGGTGCTACAGGGCGGCGGACAGGAGTCCCCCACCAAGCCCAAAGGCCGACCCAGGAAGGAGCAGAGCGACTATCTGAACCACGGGGAGGAGCAGGAAGTCACCACCACGTCACCGGGCGCGTCACTTCCGGTCTCCTCCAGCCCAGCATCCTCCTCCCCATCACCCAGCCCGTCCTCTCAACCTGTGACGTCATCGGAGCCGAAGGAGCATGCGCAGAAACACGTACTACAGGACCTGGAGCAGTGAAGCCATCATATCTCGTGCCACACTAAAGTCGCTTGGACGACGCTGTAACGTTACATGTGACAGAAAACTGGCAACCACTCTCAATGCCTTCACATGTTGTGGCAGATCCACTGAAAGTGGCAACATCATTGAATTTTGTGACTTTGACCTTTTTCGGACGACGCCATACATGCGACAGAGCTGTACCGAACAGTACTGGAACTGGACACCGAACTCCCGGAGTGCCGTCACATTTCCTTAAAGCAGATCCACTGAAAGTGGCAACATCTCCTAAAAACCCTTCGCGACGCCATACTTGCGACAGAGCGGTAACGAACAGTACAACTAGTGGCAACGACTCCTGGTGCCTTTGATTTGTGACTGCGATCCAGAAAACTGGCAACATCTCTGCCTTAAAATTTCCTCTTTGTGATGCGTCAACCAAGATCTGCAAAGGTTACATTGCCAGAAGTGTAAGCCACCCAGCATCTTGTACATAACGGACAGTATTTTGGAAGTGGCGGCATCTGTAGTACTAGACCAGATGTGGATTCTAACAAAGTTGAGTCAAATCAAGGATTCTAACAAAGTTGCTTGTGGTCGATTGTAGCATGATTGTCCCGACAAGTGCAATAAGAGAATGCATCAGTTAAAGACCATCCAGCAGCCTCAGCCAGTGCACGAGAAAACAATGATGCGAAGACAGTTGTGAAAAATCTTTAGCCTCTACCAGGCACCGCGGATCGCTGGAAAAATAGTAGAAATTCACGGCCGAAAGAAATGGATAGTATACCAGGGGAGTTAGCCGGCCCCGTGGGTCGCAAATTGGATCTTCTCTGGCCAGCTAACTCCCCTGGTATACTATCCCTTTATCTCGGCCAATTTCTACTATTTTTCCAGCGATCCGCGGTGCCTGGTAGAGGGTAGGAAATCTTTCAAAATCATCCTCTGACGAAGGAGAGGTAAAAATCAGAGTCAGTGTCTTGTATTGAAAAGTTCCCGGAGTTGTGACAAAGGAACACAATCCCGTTGGAAGCAAAGTACATGTAAGTTTGCATCCAAAGTGGCGAATTTTAGTGCCTTATTGTATAATCCTTTGGAAACTTATTGTTGATACTTTTTAATGATGATACGTGTTGTAAATAGACGATTGGGGAGCGGGAATCAGTAGACAGTGTTTTGATAAATGCACTTGTAGAAATAAAACATTTTTTCAGCCTGTGTTCATTGGTTGCTCAGTCAGCCTTCTCTCGATGTTGTGCCTCGTGTAAAAAAACATCGCGATGTCACTCATACTGGATTTTGTTATCGAGTGACGAGCAGCATAGAATCTTACAGGCCACAGTGGTGGACAACTCCAGCAGGTTGCTAATCTTAGCCCCACACTGACAACGAAGAGTATATGCAATGGCGGGATTTTCAAAGTCCATTTTTTTAATTTTTAAAAATATATTTTTATTTTATTTTATTGAAATTGCAACAGTGCAATACATGCGGAACAGACGCAGCTGTTGCTGGTGTTGTGTCCCGCACATAGAAACGAATACTGGACAGACAATACTCATTTTCACTTGAGTCTAGTGGGGAAAGTCGTGTAAAGTGCCTTTCCCAAGGGTACAAGATCGGTGGCATGTCAGGACTCGAACCCGGGACCTCTTGATTCCGAGTCGCACACGCTGCCGTTGCGCCACACGACCCCACAAAAACCATTTATTGGTCATTCTTTTAGATAACGTAGTATTAAAATTGAATCAGTCATACCCCAAAACCAAGCTGATCTCTGCGAGGGGAAAATGCGACGGAATACGGTATCTTGCAATTGTGTGGTATCGTATCATCCAAGGACGTCCTTGTATAATCTCAAAGAAGTTCCTAGGTGACAAGGCCCACGGTGGCCGATGGATACTGCTTTGCCATCGTATGATCTGCTTGGAGATTAGGAAAACGGTTGCTTATTTTGTGTCGTAGGCTGGTTCTATCTATTTATGGGTGGTACCAAAGAAAATATAGATACGCCTGACATTGCTTGATTTTAGGTTAGGCTATTTCAAAAGTCATGATGAAATGATGACGAAAATGTGCCAAGAAGTGGAAGAAAATGTCGATATCAGACAGATTTCCTCATCCAAAATATATTTTTTTATTTTCTTTTGTGCCACCCTAAAATTGCCCTGGATGCCTTTACCGTGACATCTATTTCAAAAGTATGAAATGATGACGAAAATGTGCCAAGAAGTGGCAGATTTCTAGCCTGGTTTTAATACCAAACCTATTATAGCTCCCGAGTCCTACATCCTCTCCTATTTGCGGAGAGGATGTAGGACTCGGGAGCTATAATAAGTTTGGTAACCAGGCTAGCAGATTTCCTCATCCAGAATATATTTCTTCATTTTCTTTTGTGCCGCCCTAAAACTGCGCTGGATGCCTTTACCGTGACATGTAGGTTGTACCGGGAGAAATACCGACCAGGAGAAACCGTAGTCCCCGTCCGGAAGGGCCTTTTGTGGCCGCACGAACTTGATATTCCCGCGCAGGTGTGCGTCCGCTAAGGGAGGCCCGCACCGCCACCGGGCGTGCTGCAAGGGGCCACTGCCCGGCAATAAAGGTCCGAGTCGTGCGGGAAAGCTTAGGAGAGTTTAATCATCGTCGGAGGGGACGATTACGCGTATCGCAGTAAACAGATAAATACCGTCTCCTTTGTCTAAATCGGGGAAACAATGTGAACAGACCGTTTAACGACACTCAATATACCTCGCATTGTCCACGCCCGTGCGCCTAGCGAAATCGCTATGAAAACACCTTTGTGGTACAATAGAGTGAGATTACACTGAAAATAAAATTAAGGCCGGTGGTTTTCTTCGCCGTGGCGGTGGCTGAATGGGAGAGTTACGAAGTTACGTGGATGTGCGGGTGGTAGGTTGTAGCCGGACGTATAACGGTCACACCGGGGGCAGATTGCTTCTTTGTGGAGGTCAACCATTCAGACACGTAACTGCCGAGTGATATCACTAATGGCTTTTCTTTAGCCTCTACCAGGCTTCGGGAGGCGGCTGGAAACAGTAGAAATCGGCCAAATAGAGAGACAACATGGAAAGAGTAGAAATCAGCCAGATAGAGAGACAACATGCCAAAAAGCCGCCTGCCGAAGCCTGGTACAGGCTAGCTTTTCTTAACATTTTGCGCCGTAAGGGGCAAGTGGAGGGGTCTTGATAGCCTCTGCCAGGCTTCAGAGGCGGCTGGAAAGTGAGGAAATTAGCCAAGATGACAGGGGAGTTAGAGTAGATCGCCAAAGGAGTAGTTTGCCGCTCTGAAAAACCGTACTCCTTTATTTACGGACCAAATCTCTTGGCATTTTATCTGTCTTTTTTGGCTGATTTCCATTCACCTGTGAAGCCTGGTGGAGGCTATGGACTCGATACATACTAACAAATTCACCACTCTACTTTACAGCACCTGTTGCCTATAGAATAGAATATACTATATAGATACCACATGTACTTATGAAATGTGAATGAACAAAGTTTGAATTGGAGTGATGTTGGTTCGTATGGCTAGTGGTCCAGGGAGTACGGTTTTAGAATAAACTTGTGGGTTTCTGTCTGTATCTGTATCTGTATAGCCGGTATAACCGCCCTTCAGTGTAACACACCAGCTTTGCAGGCACGCGGCGCGGCGGCAGCTAGGAATATCACACCGAACGACTTGTTACACTCAATATTTGCACATTTGATTGCAGGAGTTGTTTAAAGCGTTCTAGTGATGATGCCCCAACTGTGCTTGGTGGCGATGAGTTCCAGTCTACAATAGTTCTTGGGTAAATACGAGTTTTTGAATACCTCAATTTGGGTTTGAAATGAGTCAACTCAAGGAACTAGTTTTAGATATTCAGAAGACACAGTTCAGAAGAAGTGGCTCGCGAACTTCTGGTGGGTTTTTTTTGGGGGGGAAATAACATCAAGTCCGTCAACAAGGCTGACGGAGTCGGTCGGAAATTTAGGCAAGTCCCAATTTACCTAGTGTCACCTGGATAGAACGTTTAGCCCTTTTTGGTCATAACATCAAGTCTGACTTAACTCTAACCAAGACCATTATTCCTTGTTCTAACTTAAAATTTGGAATATTACATAGTACATGTACATCCGAAAATAATTTCATCAGGTTGGTAGAGCTTAGGAGACAGGTATTTCTTTTTACACAACCGGTAAATTCTCACCTTGCTGAAGGTGTCTGAGACACCGAAATGTCAGCAAGGTGAGAATTTACAGGTTGTGTAAAAAGAAATACCTGTCTCCTAAGTACATGTATTTCCATTCGGGGTGTCCAGAAGAAAAGAGACAGAAAATGAAGATGCACAGATCTTACATCCAGTCACGTCTGAAAATGTTTATTGCATTGAGGATGCGGAATGTTCAGCAATAGACTTGGTCCATTTCTCTACTCTCCAAGCAGAGGTTTGGGTTTTGGGGGTATTTTTAGCGTGTTTTTCGGCTCTTTTTTATCGGGGTTTCTCTTTTGCACTGAATTTTGTTGGGTTTGGTAGGAAAAAAATTCAGAGCAAAAGAGAAACCCCGATAAAAAAGCCGAAAAACGCGCTAAAAATACCCCCAAAACCCAAACCTCTGCTTGGAGAGTACCATTTCTCAATACAAAGGTGGGGTTTCTATCTATATCTATCCTGCCATGACCATAATCCATAGCCTCCACAGCATGCCAAAAACTGGGGTTTTCAGGGTCTTTGAGAGCTTTTATGTGCTATTTTCTGATTGCATATAGACAACATAGCCGGCCTGGTTGAATTACCCCCGTTTTTTTTAGAACTGGGCTAACAAGAAAACAGCCGAAGACCACCAAACCCCCAGTTCTATAAGCCTGCTACAGAGGCTAATCAGAAAACAGCCGAAGACCACCAAACCCCCAGTTCTATAAGCCTGCTACGGAGGCTAATCAGAAAACAGCCGAAGACCACCAAACCCCCAGTTCTATAAGCCTGCTACGGAGGCTACATAACCCAGTGCTCCCTGTATGTAACATCATCCGAGACCGTAGTCTTTTTTTGACACTGTGCACCTAAGCAAGTACACTTCACCCAAAGTGCTAATGTTTATATCAGGGTAGAAACTCTGATCTGGTAGAATTGAAGATTCCATTATGGCAGAGATCCAGATCGGAGTCTATAAATTTTAAGATATTCACTTAAAAGACAGTCAGAACTTTTCAACTTTTTTTTCAGGTCACTTTAGATCAATGAATTGACTTGAAATTTAGGAATTGTAAATGAGAAACCACTCTAACACGTTAACAGCATCCTGACTGCAGTCTATGTTGACATACTAGTAATCCAAGCAGATCCTAGGGTCTCAAAAATAGAGTATCCAATTGCCCAGAGAGGGTCCATGTAGGACCCAAAGTGGTGGGGGTAACGACAAAAAAAAAGGGCCATATATAAAAAGCTAACGATCATTCCCCCAAAACATCTGCTTGGAGAGTATGTTGACAAAGTCTCTGATCTGGATCTTTACTGACAGAATCACCAATTCTGCAAGATTCAAGTCTCTATCCTGACATTTACATTATTTCGGTGGAAAGCAGCAACGGCATTTATTCAATACCCCAGGTGCAACGAGTAGCAGTGAAGTGGTGTATATAGCTACAAGGTTTCCTAATAAGTAATAGAACAATACAGTATATATATATATCATACCCACAATCATTAATATAAACTTTGGCAGAATTCATTCACATGTACAACATAGTTTCTTAAAACTGGGAAAAAACGGTGGGATTGTTTCCAAATAACACATTTGGTCAAGAGCAACAACTTTACATATCAAATTGTATCATCACCATATCACATAGAGTAAGTAGTGATTTCTACCATTCATAGATGTTATAAAATGACACAAAAAAGATTTCCAAAAAGAACATGCACATTAATTGTGCAAGCTTTTCCAATAAAAAATAGTTTCATCAGTAGGTAATGTAGAACATAGGATATAGGGCTCTTCTACAAAAGCGCCACCTACATCGGCTACATATAGCGGAACTGCAGTCAGAAGCTCTGAGGAAGGTGTCTGATAGACACTGAAATGAAAGCAAGGTAGGAGACAATGCTGATTGTGTACAAGAAAATCCCAGTATCCTATGGACCTATCACATTATTACGTCACAGTTCGTTTACCTGTTCTAAAGAACATTCTAGAATGGTCAGTTTAAGAATAAAGATCATTTCAAAGTTTTCAGTCAGGTATGTTTGATTTTTGCTGCATCTAGTTTTGTTGACACAGCATTACATGCCGCATGGGTGATTTAGTTGTGACAGTAGACGAAAGTAGTACTGTATAAAGGCCTTATATTAAGGCAAACACACACTGCACTACACACCCCTGTACAATATAAACATCGATTGACCGGCATTCATTGCGGTAAACAAACTGTGACGTAATAATGTTATAGGTCCATTGTACAAGCTGTGTAAAAGTCTTTATCAATAGTTCATTCAGTTTGGAAGTCCAGTTGGACTTCTGTATCAAAATTACAGAGGAATACAGTACCTCCAACATGGTTGATTTGGCTCCAGTAGTATCTTAAAAAGAATGTATAAGTGATACCATTACTAATACATAAGTCCTCATTATATCTTCACTGAATCTTACTTTACTTGCACTACAGATCATTTCTATAGAGATACATTAAAATAGTGCATTCATACATTATACTACGTATATGTCCTGACTAAATATTGGTAATAAATAGGTATTGCTAAGCAATAAAGTACTCGAATGATAACGACTATGCGACATCGCAAATATATACATTTAAAGACCACTATTATTACTTCATAATATAAAACATCAACTCGTGAATTCAATCTGGAGTACAGCCAGTATAGACCACCCTGACGGCTTCTTTCACACATTACTTGATTGCAACAGACATAAATGTAGAACTCTATCACTTAGGCCACACCAATTTAATTTCTTGGTTAACGGATTCGCCCACTTAATTTTTTTTCTGATTTGCAAATAAAAATAAAAATTCAGAATCAACTGCAAATGCTCATCTTCTTCTTCTTCTTCCTCTAACAACCCCGTAAGGGGTATCGCTGAGGGGGGGGGGGGAGTGCGTGGACCTTACAGTAGGGAGGCCCGAAAGGCCTCCACAGATTGTGCCTGTACGGCCTGGGCAGGTAAACTGTTCCACTCTCGAATCGAGCGTGGGAAAAATGAGAATTTGAAACAGTCTTTCGTTGCAGGAATAATATTGTATTTAAAGGCGTGGCTACCTCTGGTGCGCCGCTGTGCAGGAATAAGATATTGTTCAGAGGGTATGTGCATGTGACCGTGAGTTATTTTGAACATTGTAGTCAGACGTGCCTCTCTTCTTCTGTTTGCAAGAGTGGGCCATTGGAGTTTTTGCAACATTTCGGTCACACTACTGGTGCGGGCGTAGTCATTCATGACCATCCGGGCTGCCCTGCGTTGTACGCGCTCAACTGCCTGCACCCCACCAGCTGTGTAGGGGTCCCACACTGAGGCGCAGTACTCGAGTTGAGGGCGTACCAGGGCTTTATAGCAAGTGTTTTTGACTTGCGATGTGCAATGGCATAGGTTACGCCGGATAACTCCCAAGGTCCTGTTTGCCTTACCAGTAGCGTGAGCAATGTGAGCATCCCAACGCATGTCGTTGGAGATGTGAACTCCCAAGTAAGGGTACGATTTTACAGTCGTAAGATTTACCGAGCAAAGACTATACTGCGTAACAAGTGGTCTACGTTTGCGTGTAATGTGAATAGTATGACATTTAGCTGGGTTAATATTCATTTGCCAACGATCCTGCCACTCGGTCAGCGCGTCCAGGTCGGCCTGTAAGCCCTGGGCATCTGTCGGGCTCTTAATAACCCGGTATAACAAACAGTCGTCGGCAAACAAACGTACGTTACTATTAACTATGTCGGGCAAATCATTTATGTAAAGAAGAAAAAGAAGCGGGCCCAAGACCGTGCCCTGAGGCACACCGGACGTAACCCTTGAGGGTTTGGAGGATTCGCCGTCAAGAACTACGGTCTGTGTCCGCTCCGTTAGAAAGGCTTTGAGCCAGGACAAGATGTGTCCCTTGATGCCGTAGTACTGGAGCTTACTCAGCAGGCGTTGATGCGGTACCGTATCAAACGCCTTGCTGAAGTCCAGCACCACGGCATCAATTTGAAGGTTTTGGTCAAGACCGTGTGCTAGATCATGGGTAGTTACTAGTAGTTGGGTCTCACACGAAAGTCCTTTTCGGAAACCATGCTGTACCGGGCATAAAATATTGTATTTGTCAAGATGGGACATTATATGGCAGTGCACAATATGTTCTAAAATCTTTTGCCCTAAACAGTTGAAAACAGTCCTTTTCATCCTAGTTGTTGCAGTTATTCCATCTTTCAATGCAGTGGTATCATTAAAAGTTCAAAATTCAATGTTTAAATTTTGAACCAGCCTGGTGTGTTGACTTCATGGCTCCTATCCTACCATTTTGGGCCATAACAGGATGCCTAGGCCTGTTTTTATTTTTATTTTTTTCCGCCCGCTCCATTATTTTTCTAGAAAAATCCGTTAACCAAGAAATTAAATTGGTGTGGCCTTATGAAGCAGTTTAAGGCCACACCAATTTAATTTGTTGTTTCTCAGATTTTTTCAGAAAAAATCAGGAGCGACGGGGTGAAATAAAATTAAAAAAACAAAAAAAACAGGCCAAGGCACCCCATGATAGCCAGAACTGTTACTATATAAGCCATGAAGTGAACATACCAGGCTGGTTTATAATTAAAACAACAGATTTTGAACTTTTAATGAAACAAAATTGCATT
Organism: Branchiostoma belcheri; assembly: GCF_001625305.1. NCBI lineage: Eukaryota > Metazoa > Chordata > Leptocardii > Amphioxiformes > Branchiostomatidae > Branchiostoma > Branchiostoma belcheri. The sequence continues at coordinate 1,231,007 of NW_017804331.1, forward strand.
GTTACATTGAAAACTTAAGAATTAGGAAGAAAGGGACTTTTTTCAACCGTTGGGGCCAAAATATGTCTTTCATTAAGCATTTTGCAGTTAATTTAGAACCCCCCCAAATTTTTTTTTTTGCAAATCATAAAAAAATGGACAGGACGATCTGAGAAGCAACAAATTAACTTGGTGTAGCCTAAACTGTAATTTCCAACACAAATTTTCCATCGTACAACTCCAGTCAAGGAATGAGCAATCCACCGCTTCTGTGACGTCACGTTATGCACATGACACACGTGACTCGGTGAGCAGTGGATCGTAAGTTGCAGAAAGTCTGTGGCGCCCCCCGTCTTTGTTGAGGGTAAGTCCAATCCCTTGTGTTGGAAATTGCAGTTCAAACTTAGCTTCATAATGACTTCTACAAAAACAGAATGGAATTTCAAGATCACTTATCACTTATTCTGATGTCCTGCTATCTTGGATATGAAAGATCATAATTATTTTTCGTCTACTTGCATTTCAAATTCTCATATCTAACTACACCTTATGTGAGACAAACCTATTGAAAGGGTAAGTAAGAAGTGGTGGGTGGGAGTACTCAAACTTATTGGTTGGTGTTAAGAAACATGATATGAAGTTCTATGTGCAGTTTTGACACATTGGAAAGGAATAGAAGTAAGTAAGAAGCATATTTAGCAACAAATAAAGTTGCAACAACATAGAAGTGGCATTTTGATAAAGTCTCTGCCCTTCTGATTGTTTTCTTTGAGAATTCCTAAGTGGTCATTGGGGGGGGGGATATGACAGAATTTCAACATTAGGCCACACCAATTTGATTTGTTGGTTCTCTGAATTTTTCATAAAAAAATATGAAGCGATATGGGCAAAAAAAAAAAAGTCTAGGCATCCTATTACAGCCCCAAATGCTACAATAGGAGCCATGAAGTCAGCACAACGGGCTGGGTTAAAATTTAAACAATGAATTTTTAACTTTTAATCAAACCAATGCATTGATAGATGGAAAAACTGTGACAACTTGGAGGAAAAGGACTTTCCTCAACTGTTGGGGGCAAAATATGAGCATATTTGAGTTGATCCAGAACCAGAATATTTTTATTTATTTATTTTCAAATCAGAAAAAAAACGAAGAGGCGAATCCAAGAACCAACAAATTAAATTGGTGTGGCCTTAACATTGCTACAGCTAAACTTGTTTGGTCACAGCTTGAAACATATATAAACAGGCTGACAGAATATTCCAACAACCTTTACATGATCGGAATGAATTCATCTGTTTTTGATCAACACTAAGTATGAGCCAGTCTTTGATCTGAATTTCTATGTCAACAAGCTATGATGAAGATCATTTATGTTCCTAGTATGAGGGTCTGCATGGGGGGGTCCCGGCAACACTTAATGGCAAATTTAAGAGACACCATTTACCGGTAACGTTGAATCAAAGCACTCAACTATGAATAGCAGACAGGGAATTAAAATGGCTTGTTACCCCTCACAGAAAAAGTCATGCAGACACTCATTTCTTTACAGAGTTCCCAGCACCAGCACAAAATGGAGAATATCACTATATAAAACATTTGATAGCCTTTTCTCGATGTTGCCAACGCATACATCTGTGTTGCTTGAAGCCTGGCAACATGCATAGTAACCATGTTGCATAGCAAATAGTAGCCTCTACCAGGCTTCAGGAGGCTGCTGGAAAGAGTAGAAATTGGCCAAATAGAGAGATAGCATGCCGGGGGAGTTGGTCTGCGAAAGAGAGTACAGTTTGCCACACCAGGCATGTTATCTCTCTATTTTGCCGATTTCTACTCTTTCCAGCCGCCTCCTGAAGCCTGGTAGAGGCCAAGCAAATCGGAACATTCTACAGTGCCAGTAAGTATTTACTCCAGGAAGGGGGAAGTAATAGAGAGGAATGGTACCAGAAACATAACATTAAACTTGTCACAGATGCCAGAGGCTTCTTGGTGATTTCCACTTTATGCTAATCTCCAAGCAGATCATACGGTGGCAAGGCAGTATCCACTGGCCAGAGGAGTGTCCATTAGTCTTCATTGGCTAACTACCCCTCTGGCCAATGGATACTGCCTTGCCTATGATCAGCTTGGGTTACTTTATGCATGCTGTTGAGGGAGGAACCTACTGCACCTGCATAAAACCCGTAATGTAGAACGTTTCATTTAAGGTAGTACATGTATTTGTATTATATTTAAGGATGGCATCCCGTCTATAGTTTCCAAATATTGTGTTGGGGAAGATATTACCATCCGCAACAGGCAAAATTCTGATGCAACGTTGACAAAACAGCCAACGAAAACTGTTTAAAAAATCTGGGTTTTACGCAGGCACAGTACGTTCTGCCAACGTGTTGCATCACTAGCCCTGAGGATAGCCTTCTGTTGGAACAATGTTCACATTTAAACGTTGCTATTAGCAATTTGTACCTTTGGTTTCATAATGCATTATGTATAAAATCATACATCCTGTTACTTCATGTATCAGAACTGAAGCAGATGAAAAATACTTTACACTTTGTCTTGAAAGCTGATAGGAGTCTGATGATTTCTTTTGGTTTTTCTCTTCTGAATCTGAACTTTAAACATGGATTTAGAGGTTGTAGGATATGGCCTTTATATCATACCCTGGCGGTTAAAACCTATTGATAACAGTATTCTGGACCGGGGCGTCCTTAACGGTACAGTCCAGTCTTCCATAGAATGATTCAAACGGGTTTTGCCCTAACCGTGTGCGCCGCTTCTGAAAATTCGTATACAGAATTCGCACATTGGAATTGATGCTGTAGCTCTTTTTGGGTTTACGGACACCAAATTTTCGCTCGTTTCGCATTGTGAGGCGCGTTTTCTTGGGTGGGTATGACATAGATAAAATAAAACACGGCGTATTCCGCATACCCCGTGTTGTAGTCTATATCTATCTGGAATAAAAATGAGCCGTTGTCAAGGGGGGCCCGCAAGCCCTTTTCCGTAGAGCGTAATCGGCTGTTTTAATTCTTTTAATTCTACGTAATGCGTTGTGGCCACTTGGAACTTATCGTAAAGCGTAATCGAGAAGTTTCCGAGTCCAGCGTAGAGCGTTGTCGGGACCCCCCTTGCAGGCCCTCATTAAGGTGCAGCAGCTGCAGCCGTTTCCACCCGTTTGAGAAACAAGTTGGACACCTGGCCACACCTGGAAGCCTGGACCTCAGGTGCTGCCATCTTGGCCTTCATGTCCTCGACAAGCAGGGAGGTGTTTGCGCCAAGCTGGTGCTGGAACAGAAAAAAGGTTTGTTTGTTTGTTTTGCATAACCAGTAAACTGGTTTCAGGTGTCAGCGTGCAAAATACATGCTTGCCCTGTTGCCCCGGGCAACCAAATTTTACTTGGGGTAACCTATTTTTGAACCTAGGTAGCCCAGTGTGCTACCTGAATTTTAAGAATGCCACCCCCCCCCCACGAAATCATGCCCACTTGGCTTGCACCACTGTATCTGGCTGGCAGATTTTAATTTTAGGTATTAATGGCTATTACTAGCATCAGCTAACTAAAGGCTGTTAGAAATATTGTCAAAGGCTTATGTACATTGAGACCAATGTTTTAAAATCAGCATTACTTAATTTGAGGAAAGTAGTAACTTATAAGTAGGGCAAACTAAAATTTTGATGGGCAACCTAATTTTTGCTGTAGGTTGCCCACTGGGCAACCTGGTTCAAAAAAGTATTTTGTACACTGGGTGTTTTGTACAGTAAGTACAAGCTGCATAAGACCAGACTGTAAGGCTTGAACCACTCACACCTGGATGGGTGCTACACAGAACCCTGCCAGGGATTCAAATCCAGAAGCTTCAGACTCACGTGGTGCTTCTGCTGCACTTCTTTAATTTGTCACTAGAGGGCTCTGTATATTGCTAAGACAAGACTCTACTGATCTAGAGAAAAGGCTTACCTGTTCCAGTGCTTGGTATAGCGCCTTGAAGACATAGAACACAGCACTATGTTACATTTCTACTGATCTAGAGAAAAGGTTTACCACATTATGCACTCTACTTCTTACAGGTAGCCACTACTAACTGCCGTATCTTTCATATCGTGTTCAACTATATTCAGCACACTGGAAGATTGGACCAACCACATTAACGCTATAGGTATTGGTGCGCCAGCCACTTTCATTTTATGTTTATGTTATATTTTATATCATCTTTATGTTTACATTTGTATTATGTTTTATGAGCAGCGGATTCACATAAGCACAACAAGTGCTTCCTATCCAATGCTCAAAAATCCATGTGAATAAAATAAAAAATAAAAGGTTTACCTGTTCCAGTGCTTGGTATATCGCCTTGAAGACCGGCTGCTTCTCGTTGAAGAAGACCCTCCGGCAGCCGTGGACCATCCTGACGCCGTGAGTTTCGGCCGACTTGCAGTTCTGCATGTACATGCAGTGGTCTGGTCTGTAGTTCCACTCACACGGGAACACCAGCAGTCTTTCTACAGGGGAGACACAGCAAGGTGTTATCAACCAAGAATTCAGGTATTCAAAAACTCGTATTTCCCCAGAATTATCGTAGACTGGAACTCGTTGCCACCAAGCACAGTTGGGGCATCATCACAACTCCTGCAATCAAATGTGCAAAGATTGAGTGTAGCAAGTCGTTCGGTGTGATATAGCTAACGGCCGCCGTGCCGCGTGCCTGCGAAGCTGGTGTGTTACGCCGAAGGACGGTTATACCGACTATACAGATACAGAAGCTGGTGTGTTACGCCGAAGGGTGGTTATACCAGCTATACAGATACAGAAGCTGGTGTGTTACGCCGAAATGCGGTTATACCGGCTATACAGATACAGAAGCTGGTGTGTTATGCCGAAGGGCGGTTACACCGGCTATACAGATACAGAAGCTGGTGTGTTACGCTGAAGGGCGGTTATACTGGCTATACAGATACAGAAGCTGGTGTGTTACGCTGAAGGGTGGTTATACTGGCTATACAGATACAGAAGCAGGTGTGTTACGCCGAAGGGCGGTTATACCAGCTATACCGATACAGATACAGAAGGTGTTACAGAATCACCCTTCTGTGAGCTCTGTCACAAAGATAACATCCTACTGGATGTTCATTTCCCTGCCAGGCTTCCTTGTGTGTAGTGATCAAGAGTACAAGTATGGATTTTCTTCCGGACCAAAAAACCAGTCCACCAACATTTTGTATTTCTCGGACCGGACCGATAGAATTTTGACGGTCCAGTACCCACCTCTTTCCTACTGCAAATTTTCACCTTACCTGGATAGTAGTGGAAGAAGATGTTTAACAGGTCCTGGTCTCCCCATGTCAGCTTAAGCTTGTAGTCTTTATAGTAAGGAATGATTTTGTCTTGGAAACAACAAAATTCCGTATCTGCACAAAGACAACATCCCACTACAAAATTTCTCCTTACCTGGATAGTAGTGGAAGAAGATGTTTAACAGGTCCTGGTCTCCCCATGTCAGCTTAAGCTTGTACTCTTTATAGTAAGGAATGATTTTGTCCTGGAAGCGGAAGGCTCGTAGCCTGGTCAAGTTCATGAGCATGATTCCCGAGTTGAGCCCGGTCTCTCCGTAGTACGGGTGACGCGCGAACCGGTTGTACCAGCCGATGGACTTGACCTCATGCTCAGGGGCAAGGGCGGCCAGCTGGGTGCTGTAATGATAATAATATAATAATAAGGCCACACCAATTTAATTTCTTGGTTAACGGATTTTAAAGTTCAGATTCAGAAGAGAAAAACCAAAAGAAATCATCAGACTCCTATCAGCTTTCAAGACAAAGTGTAAAGTATTCTTTATCTGTTCCAGTTCTGATAGATGAAGTAACAGGATGTATGATTTATGCATTATGAAACCAAAGGTACAAATTGCTAAGGCCACACCAATTTAATTTCTTCGTTAATAGATTTTTCTAGAAAAACAATGGAGCGGGTGGGTGAAAGATAAATAAAAATAA
>NW_017804331.1:1236998-1284173 GCF_001625305.1 Branchiostoma belcheri
CAGGGACAAAATATGAGCATTTTGCAGTTGATTCTGAATTTTATTTTTATTTGCAAATACAATAAAAAATAGAAGCGGGCGAATCCGTTAACCAAGAAATTAAATTGGTGTGGCCTAATGATAAAAGTAATAATAATAATAATAATAATGTAGACTGGAACTCGTTGCCACCAAGCACAGTTGGGGCATCATCACTAAAAAGCTTTAAACAACTCCTGCAACTAAATGTGCAAAGATTGAGTGTAACAAGTCGTTCGGTGTGATATAGCCAGCTGCCGCCGTGCCGCGTGCCTGCGAAGCAGGTGTGTAACGCCGAAGGGCGGTTATACCGGCTATACAGATACAGAAGCTGGTGTGTTACGCCGAAGGGCGGTTATACCGGCTATACAGATACAGAAGCTGGTGTGTTACGCCGAAGGGCGGTTATACCGGCTACTAGTACAGATACAGAAGCTGGTGTGTTACGCCGAAGGGCGGTTATGCCTGCTATACAGATACAGAAGCTGGTGTGTTACGCCGAAGGGCGGTTATACCGGCTATACAGATACAGAAGCTGGTGTGTTACACCAAAGGGCGGTTATACCGGCTATACAGATACAGAAGCTGGTGTGTTACGCGCCACAAGATGACCAAAGTTAGGTACCCATTCACACCTGGGTGGAGTGGGGAAAGTCGTGTAAAATGCCTTTCCCAAGGGCACAATGTCAGGGCACATGTGCAGACATGTCCTGGGTACAACTCGGGATCGAACCCGGGTCTCCCCGCTTCATAGTCGAACGCTCTACCACTACGTCACCCGACAGCACCCACCTGTTCATGGCAGAGAAGAAGTTCCAGAGGTTCTCCATGGGGGAGAGGAAGAGGATGTCTGTGTCCACGTACAGGAGGGAGTCCACTTCTGTCAGAAGCTCCTGGACAGAAAAGATAGTTAGATTAACTTTTAGTTCTCTCACCTAGAGCTTTCAACCAGTCGCTCTGGTCTTCCTCAGTAGACTGACCCAGTGGGGCTTGTCACATGGCTTCTTTGAAGTGTGATGTCAAAACTGGGTCAAAGGTATGATGTTGGCCCCCGTCACGGTTGAGTGAAGGGTGACGTCACACTTCAAAGAAGCCACATAACAAGCCTCACTGGGTCAGTCTACTGAGGAAGACCAGAGCGACTGGTCGAAAGCTCTAGTCTAGGTGAGATGATTTTTTTGTGTTGGATCAAAAGTTTTAACTTGAAACATATAACTAACAACACAGGAACAGGATGTCTGTGTCTGATGTCTGTGTTCACAATGGTTGAGCCTCTGGTGTGATGAAAAAAACTTCAGGCTGGCTAGAACACTGGTGTATTTTGACATCAGAAAATCTGCGACTCATATGACTTTACTTTACAAAGCTATTGAAACGAGTCACCAGTTACTAGATGTGATCATGGGGTACACAGAATAGTCTTGAGGAGGCCCATAAGGCAGAGCGTGGGTACTTGGATCAGGCAGTCGGGGTCCAGGGTTGAGAGAGAGAGGTCCGGTTGGCATGTGTACTAGGGCAGGAGTCTTGCATTAAACTGAGTTCTTGGAGTTCACCCTGGCTCGTTTCCTGACATTAAAAATATATTCAGCAAGTGCAATGTAAGAGGGCCTGCAGGGAGGGGGGGTCCCGAGAACGCTCTACGCTGAATTCGGAAACCTCTCGATTACGCTTTTTGATAAATTCCAAGTTGCTACAACGCATTATGTAGAATTAAAATGCCGAATACGCTCTATGCAAAAATATTAGAGCAGTCCGTCTACGCTCTACGTAGAATTAAAACGGCCGATTACGCTCTTCGGAAAAGGCCTTGCGGGCCCCCATGTAATGCAGTAAGGTGCTTTTGAAACTATCTTACTGGTAGAAAGAGTCTCTGTGAAGCACACGGCCTGAAGAGTTTTTTCCACTCCTGGCTGTTCTCCCCAGGAGGGTACATGATGGGGTAGATGGTGTAGCTCAGCTTCTCGTGGATACTGGCCGGCCACGAGTCTATCTGGGTAGGAAAGAAGGAAATAACATGTTAGCTTCAACAAACTTCACATAGGAAAGCACCACGGTCTTGAACCATGTCAAAGTAAGAATATCAGAACATTTGGTGTAGGTAGTGGTGCATACCGGTTCACTGGACTTGGATCCGGACTTGTAAGAATGTTTAGGTTCAAGTCCAAAAAAACCTAAAAGTCAAGAACTGAGTCCGGACTTATTACCATAAAAGACCATTTCACATACCCCTTTTCTTTTCAAACCACATGAATGAAGAAAATATTGGCATCGTCAAGTACCGGCCTCCTTGTTAAAATTTCACCCAGACAACATTGCAAGGTGGCAGCATGCAATTTTGTATATGCCATGGGTTTAGGTCCGGACTTACAAGTCCGGAACTGAACCTAAACCTCTGGACTTGAATCCGAACCTGAACCTAAATGTGGATTTAGGTATGCACCACGAAGTGTAGGTCAGCTTGTCATGGATACTGGCCGGCCACGAGTCTATCTGGGAGGGGAATAAACAGGTTACCTTGTCATCATTTATTACCACATGATGGGGTAGACTACCTCTATCCCCCCCCCCGCCAGAACAAAAAAGGCTACAGAACCCTTTCCATCACCAGTCAATCAGACTCTATAACCAGACTGTACAGATAGAGTCTGGTACAAGATAATGGACCTTGCAAATATCTGGGTTGTGCAGTAAACAGTTACTGTACTGTTTCTATAGTTTTTGTAAATATATATTTTACATTTTGTATACAATAACATGTAAATATAAATGCCATTCAGGCAACATTGTATGCCATGTTTGTCTGTTATGTTTGGTATGCTAATAAAGACTTGAATTGAATTTGTGGAAGGATTGACATCACAAGTGACTGTCACACTTCAAAGAAGCCAGGTGACAAGCTTCACTGGGTCAGTCTACTGAGGAAGACCAGAGTGACTGGTCGAAAGCTCTAGGTAAGAGAACTTCTTTGTGTTGGACCAAAAGATTTAACTTTAAACATGTAACTACCAACACAGATGAACCTTCAGTACAGATGAACCTGATAGTATGCCAAAAAACAGTTACTCAAGCAACTGGATATGATTTTGGAAATGGTCAGACCTTTCAGGTAGTATCCATTACGTTTCGTCAGTGACTTTGAAACGTCTGACCGTTTCCAAAATCATATCCAGGTGCTTGAGTAACTGTTTTTTGGCGTATCTTATTACCTGGATATCTAACCGTCACCTATGAACCTGATAGTAACTTAAACTGACTGTCTTACCTGTTGTCTGAATCCGAAGTGAAGCTCCGTCTCGGCGAAGATGTGGCAGTGAAGCTTCGTGTTGCTGAAAACCAGCGCAGACTTCAGCATCACCAGAGTCTCATTGGTCCTGTCTCCACAGGCAACCACTGCCAGGTGCATACTGGCCTCCTTATCCGGGCTGGGAAGGTAAAGAATAGTGCTGAGTACCTAAACCCACATTTAGGTTCAGGTCCGGATTCAAGTCCAGGGGTTTAGGTTCAGTTCTGTGCTGAGTACCTAAACCCACATTTAGGTTCAGGTCCGGATTCAAGCCAGAGGTTTAGGTTCAGTTCTGTGCTGAGTACCTAAACCCACATTTAGGTTCAGGTCCGGATTCAAGCCAGAGGTTTAGCTTCAGTTCTGTGCTGTGTACCTAAACCCACATTTAGGTTCAGGTCCGGATTCAAGTCCAGAGGTTTTGGTTCAGTTCCAGACTTGTAAGTCCGGACCTAAACCCATGGCATATACAAAATTGCATGTTGGCAACCTTGCAATGTTGTTCGGGCAAAACTTTGGCCACATAACATGGAGGCCGACACTTTACAATGCCTGATGGCAATGTTTTCTTCATTTTGCAGCAAAGATTTTGCAATCTATGGATGGTTTTAGGTGGTTTGGAAAGAAAAGGGGTATGTGAAATGGTCATTTATGGTAATAAGTCCGGACTCGGTTCTTGACTTTTAGGTTTTTTTGGACTTGAACCTAAACATTATTACAAGTCCGGATCCAAGTCCAGTGAACCGGTACGCAGCCCTAGTAAAGAAATATTGATAATGTTAGCATGAAAGTTCATCTGAGTTGGTAAAATACACAAAGGAAGTTAAACTCTTCTCCAACTAAAAAAAAATAACTTACCAGAAATTTTCGACTGAATCGCTCTTGGTCCGTGTCTCTGTGTCCACAGCACTTGGGTCATAAAGATGATGACTGAGTGATTCAGTCAAAAAATTCTGGTGAGTTAATATCTTTTTTGAGCTGGAGAACAGTTTAACTTTCTTCATACTGACAATGTTATTTGTAGACAGACACAATTTGAATCATGTTAACGTGTCACTTCAGCATAACTAATGCCACTCTGATCTAATTTCATGGATAACATCCGCGTGCATTGATTTTTGCCTGTTCTCAATAAAAAAAGAAAAAGATCACATCCTCCAATGCGCAAGGCTCTGGAGTGGACCCAGGCTGTTGAAGTTCCATGACTCTAAAACTCAGTACATACGTACAGTGCCGATTCATAAATTCCGCAAAAGACCAGCACGTGTTGGCTTATCATAAAAGTCGCTATGTACTACCGCAAATTCACAATACCAGCTTTGCATTCCTGTGGTTTAGCGGCAATTTTTTTGGCGGCCAGAATTCTTTTTATTCAACCACGCGCACTAGTTTGAGGGTCTTCAGAGGATGTCATCCATAAAATGAAGTCAGTGTGGCCTAAATGAATTTTGTGACAGAGACAAATATGTCTTTATGTTATCTACTGTGTAATACCTAATTCGTCTTCTGTAGTGTTTGTTAATTCGCAAACCATTAACCATAGCTCTGATCTAAAACAGTTGAGAGTAACCAGACTATTGACACAGGGACATATTGGCTTTCTTTCTGGTGTCCATCAAATATCTCTTCAAGTGTTTGTGGATTTGTAAACCATTAACTACATGTATGGATGTGACGCAATAGCAATCAAAAGTAGGCAGCTATTGATACCTCTATATGTGTTACACTGTAGGCCTGTTCCTATTCAGAAACTTTGGCACAATCAGTGTACCTAAAGCCCGGACTAAGAGACTTAGTAATTTTTTCCTTCCTTGTGCTGTTCGTCTCTATAACAAGACAATTAACCAGTAGTGTTATAGACTAGTATCTTGCTAAATCCTACGTGGTAATTGCATATTAGGCCACACCAATTTAATTTCTTGGTTAACGGATTCGCCCGCTTCATTTTTTTCTGATTTGCAAAAAAAAATTAAAAAATCAGAATTAACTGCAAAATGCTCATATTTTGCCCTGAACAGTTGAAAACAGTCCTTTCCTTACTACTTGTTACACTCATTCCATCTTTCAATGCAGTGGTATCATTAAAACTTCAAAATTCATTGTTTAAATTTTGAACCAGCCTGGTGTGTTGACTTTATGGCTCCTATCGTACCCTTTTGGGCCATAATAGGATGCCTAGGCCTGTTTTTATTTTTATTTTTTTTTCGCCCGCCCGCTCCATTATTTTTCTAGAAAAATCCGTTAACCAAGAAATTAAATTGGTGTGGCCTTATGTAATAAAGATGAAATTCGGGCGTCTGCCCGCAAGAGCCTTACCAAATAAAACTTTGAACTTGAAATGTGCAAAATACTATCGCTTCTCTTTATGACGTATAAGCTAAATCACGGACCTCATCATTGCTTTCTTCGCTTTCCCACTACACTATATGTTTCAGGAAAAATGCACCACAACACTACGTTTGGCTGATGGACTTGGAAGAAATTATACTAGCCTCGTCAGTCGTGAAGTTTAGATAGAGCCACATACAAGACAAGAAATTGCCGTTTTGATGACATTTTGCAAGTATGTACTACATGTACCTTGAAAAGTGCCCTCAGATAACATCTTAACTTTGCTTATACAACCTAAACTTTGTTGTATATTCATACAAGGAACTACCGGCTATATACATGTATCCTTGTTATAGTGTAAATATTAAAACTACATACATCAAAGGATATCCCTATATGATGTCCTTCATACATTGAACCATATCATTGTGTAAACTGTACGATAAATAGATAGGTTTTTATAGAAAAATTTAGCATGAGGGAGCAGATCGCAAGCATGGCAAGGAACGAAGCGACCGAGGGGGGAATTTTTTAATAAGAGTAACACAGTTTGTAATGCTAGAATGCATTGTTGTATTGTTTTTACATCTTTACTGGAAAAGGATCATTTTTGAGAAAGACTAAATGGTGTTGAAGTAGCCACATAGGGTTCAATTTGAAAGTTGGTATGGGGGAGCTGGCTGGTTACATGAGGGAGCAGCTCCCTTATTCCCCTGTTTAGAAAAAACAGTATATATACAGAGTGCTAGAAATACCCATCTGCAGTCTGCAACGTTTCAATGTTGCAGAAAAAAAAATTAAGCAACTTTGCACACTGAGAAAATCAGGATAGGGGTGCAACTGTGTCTATTATGTAGCTTTTGTGCTTACTACTGACTTTACGTTGCACTAGTTATGAATTGTACTTTTCAAATTGCATGTAAAATGTTTGCCAACATGCAATTTTGTATGGGTTTGAGTCAGGACTGAATATTTGCGGAAAGTATTTCCAAATTGCAGAACAATGTTGTGACATTCTGCACTATTGCAAAACATTGCAAAAAAGGTATTTCGAACGCTGGACAACCTCAACCCAGTACCTGAAGTCCAGTTTAAAACCCTTGGATTTAGTGATGCATACCGGTTCACTGGACTTGGATCCGGACTTGTAAGAATGTTTAGGTTCAAGTCCAAAAAACCTAAAAGTCAAGAACCGAGTCCGGACTTATTACCATAAATTCCAAACCACCTAAAAAAAAGTAAAACCTTCCGTAGATTGTAAAATCTTTGCTGCTAAACGAAGAAAACATTGGCATCGGGCATCATCAAGTACCGGCCTCCATGTTATGTTGCCAAAGTTTCACCCAGACAACATTGCAAGGTTGCCAACATGCAATTTTGTATATGCCATGGGTTTAGGTTCGGACTTACAAGTCCGGAACTGAACCTAAACCTCTGGACTTGAATCCGGACCTGAACCTAAAATTGGGTTTAGGTATGCATCACTACTTGGATTATAGATTCCGTGACATACATAGATTAATATAACCATGCTGGTGCTTTATACTCATTTTAGATGGAGGGACAGGAACAATGTAATAAAGGCATTCAATGCGGATATTCATATTTGGTATGACAACATATCAATACTTATAAATATTTTAGAATGTACATGTTTGTTAATGCACCCAAACAAAAGTATTGACAGTTTGCATTGTTCGAATCATTACACAACACAGGACATAGTGTGTGCAGATCTTCATTCATACATGATGTTAATTCCATTGCTGGATAACTTGAAAACGGTATCATGCTGTTTGTGTTCACAGAACTGAAAGTATTTTCTGGGATGTCTGGTTTAGTAAGCCTACTCAGAGTAGAGAATAAGGCCACACCAATTTCATTTCTTGGTTAACGGATTTTTCTAGAAAAATAATGGAGCGGGCGGGGGAAAAAAAAACCAAAAAAAACAGACCTAGGCATTCTATCAGGGCCCAAAATGGTATGATATGAGCCATGAAGTCAACATACCAGGCTGGTTCAAAATTTAAACAATGAATTTTGAACTTTTAATGATACCGTTGCTTTGAAAGATGGAACAACTAGGAAGAAAAGGACTGTTTTCAACTGTTCAGGGCAAAATATGAGCATTTACTCTCTTAAAGCATAAATGCAATAACGAAAAGCCCAACTGCAGGTGGCACCTGGTCATGGCACAGTTGTGGAAATATTTTGTGATCCATCTGAGGGGGCCCGCAAGCCCTTTTCCGTAGAGCGTAATTGGCCGTTTTAATTCTACATAGAGCGTAGACGGACAGCTCTAATATTCTTGCAGAGAGCGTAATCGCCGTTTTAATTCTACGTAATGCGTTGTAGCGACTTGGAATTTATCGTAAAGCGTAATCGAGAGGTTTCCGAATTCAGCGTAGAGCGTTGTCGGGACCCCCCCCCCCTTGCAGGCCCTCATCAGATCATTACAACTTAAAAGCACCCCTTATTTAGAACTGCACAAATATAGTCCCAACAGTTCTCTAGCTCCTCCTTTTGCAGCTTCGCACCCAAATTAACATGTACCTATTAAAGCAGGACTTAGGTCCACTTTGTCCAGTGATGACCTTATATGTATGTACACATGTATGGTCATATATGAATGCTTGCTGCTTTTGAAATGCGCGACAGATGGCAAACATTTAAATCTTACATGTTGCACAAAGCTTTACGTCTGCTGCCAATCATTTTGAGATTATTCAGTCCAAAACATAATGAATTTTTGCACAACTACATTTGAGCTAACTATTGTACCGAACAGGGTAAACAGAAATTCCTGTCCGAACCTGGCATCATGTTAATAGATGTCTGCATAAGGCCACACCAATTTAATTTCTTGGTTAACGGATTCGCCAGCTTCATTTTTTTTTCTGATTTGCAAATAAAAATAAAAATTCAGAATCAACTGCAAAATGCTCATATTTTGCCCTAAACAGTTGAAAACAGTTCTTTTCATCCTAGTTGTTACAGTTATTCCATCTTTCAATGCAGTGGTATCATTAAAAGTTCAAAATTCACTGTTTAAATTTTGAACCAGCCTGGTATGTTGACTTCATGGCTCCTATCATGCCATTTTGGGCCATAATACGATGCCTAGGCCTGTTTTTATTTTTATTTTTTTATCGCCCGCCCGCTCCATTATTTTTGTAGAAAAATCCGTTAACCAAGAAGTTAAATTGGTGTGGCCCAAGGTTGAAGTTTACAGATACAGTAGTATATTATAGTCTGGCATTGCAATCTCCAAGCAGAGGTTTAGACTTTGGCTTACTTTTGAGACATGTATTTATGTGTTTTATTATTTATTTATTTTTGTACTTGTATCCTTTTTACGGTACCCAAACTTTGGGTGGCAAACACCAATGTCCACCAGATGCCATAAAAAGATCTGCTTGGAGATTGATAATCCAGAAGGTGTGTACTGAGAGACTATGGACCTACAGATGGATGTGAGACATTGGTAAAGCAAAAATTCCTGACAGACCGAACTTGGCATGTGTTACAGAAGTCTTAATGAACAGAAGGTTATTACTGGAAGGTTGTGTACTGACCTACAGACATACAGTCCACAGAGAGGTTGGAGCAGTGGGCATGCATCAGGTGGGAACCAGTAACCCATAGTAGGCACAGGGCAGGTTAGAGCGGGCAGCCTGCAGGTACAGTTAAAACACAACCTTCATTCCTTTGCAACCAAGCTGGGGCTGTCTCTGTCTATCCTGCACCTTGTTTTATCTACTAGATAAAGGCTAAAGTAAAGAGAAAGGTGAAAATCTATTGCTGATTAGTTGTTAGTTACAGTTAAAACACAACCTTCATTCCTTTGCAACCAACCTTGGCCCGTCTCCTAGCCTCTACCATGCTTCAGAAAGCTGCTGGAAAGAGTAGACATTGGCCAAATAGAGAGATAACATGCCAGGGGTCTACTAGGGGAGTTGATTAAGAGAAAGTTGAAAGTCTTAGTTATAGATAGTTTAGCACTTGTTTTACAGTGAATAAAGAGTTGAAGCAGGTAGCAGTAAGACTGAGCAAAGTGAGGAAGTTGAAAGCTTGTGAAGCAATAGTTAGTATTTACCCAGATAATTAGTATAGAACTGTTGTGAAACTTATGTCTATTGTTGCTAGTGTTAGATATGCAAGACAGAAATTGAAAGCATTTTAATCACGAAGCTACCATAAACCATACATGTAACTGTGCTGTGTAACATATACATTAATCATTTATGATCCAACAATGCTAAAATATGTATTTTAGTGGCGATCTTGACAAGTGTATTTAAATAAATTTTATATTGTAATTTGTTTCAAATTCCAAATGATGCTTAATACTGACTTTTGACCTTCCCAACGGTTACATTAGGACTAGGAATAGTAGGAGAGAGATATTCAATGGTATTTGCTTCTAAAAAATCTTCCAGGCCTTATACCATTGTGGCTTTTACCAACACAAATGAGCTTTCAATTTGATTTTGGTGGTGTTGTATGGCAAGTTGTTGTTGGACAGTGGGACTTGCTACAGATCATAGTTGGTATGTAGGCTGCAGTGCAGGAGAGTTAGACATCCACAGGTAGATTTAGACTTAGTTAGTTATCTTCACCAGACTCTTTTGCAGGCTGAATAGCAGGCAAACTGGACCCTCTATGGCTGACCAACTCCCCTTGCCAGCTACATTCTTTTTACTAAATTTTAGACTGATTTCTACCATTTATTCAGCCTGCAAAAGAGTCTGGTGGAGACTAGATTTAGTCCGGCAGCAGGAGGTGACCACAGTTCAACACTCTGCGACCATTTACTCTTCAAACAGAGGTTGTGGGGAATGATTGTTACCTTTTTATATATAGCTGTTTTTTTGTTGTTGTCCTGACCCCCACCCGTCGGTGGCTGCGGACCTTAGCGGCTAATGGATACTGCCTGTCTTTTTGCTACCGAGAGGAATTTGCTTGGAGATTAGGGACCACTGGTAATGAGCTTCCTTGCTGGGACTTAGCGATAAGCCACCTAATTGTGCATTTTTCAAAGGGTTACTCGACCTTCACCAGGGACCTCCCTAAACAATGGAGCAGTGGAGCTCCTCCACCCAGTCCTTATCTCAGCTCCACCCTGTTAATTTTCAAAACTAGTGTTTTTACACCCTTTTCCAGGGTTCTTTGGTCAAATTTACCGATATTTCGCACCCTCCTCCATTCTGTCCTAAATTTCTGGGGAGATCCCTGTTCACTGTACATTGGAATTCAACAATACAACGTACCACTATGATACCAGACACCTCAAAGGCAGGCTCTAGCCGGCTTGAATTTATTTTTCGTCATCATCGGATGATGTTGAGACTGAGAGTGGTTGTCGATGGTCCTTCGGATGTTTTCATAATATTTTTACCCAAGATTTTGGTTCATTTTGTTCGTCAAGGTCGACGGATTGGTTAAAAAAAATGTCCACCACACGCCCCGCAAAGCCCTGCTCAAAGGACGAACAACAACTGGCCTGCATTATCCTCAAATAACCTCCACAGGGCTTTAACAGTAACCAGGCCTTAACACGCAACCGCACGAACACACAACACAGGCTGCTACCGGTAACACTTTTTGTGTGTCATTCTTTTCTGAGGCTGCAATCTAAAGATAACCCTCAAACACCAAGGTTAAGTGGAAAACCGCAGGTTAGGAAATTGATTTTTGATGTGCAGCTTAAAAACGGAGAACATTTCCAGGACTTTCCACGCGCGGCTGTTCATATGTGACTGCTGGAGACTTGTTTTGATGGACTGGTGCAGTCTAATAATCAATTTGAAAGTTTTTAAGGGATTAAGAAGATGATGTTATCCTTACGGAGAAGCCTGACGCCCTTTTTCGTGGATTGGCCGAGTCCATTTTAGGAAAAGGTCATTCAATAAGTAATAGCTCATAATAGTCTGCCCTCTAGCACTTAAGTAATCTAGTCAAATAAGTGGCTTTCACCTGATAAAAGTCACACCTGAGGCAAATCACGAAGGTAAGAAAAGTTATTCTGCTAAAGCCTAAAGTAAAGGACATTTCAATTTGATCACTGGTGTGCAAGTAATTTGCACGCTGGATAGTTTTTGTAACTGCTAGCCTTTAGCAAGGAGGCCTTGACTTTAGATTTTGTTGTTGTTGTCCTTGCTTATAATGTCTAATATATTGCTAGACGTGGTCTCTTGGTGCTTGTTTTCGCATGGTTCAATTCAGAGTCAAAAGTTGAAGAATTTGAAAACTTCAGATTTTCTTTCACAAACTGGCAAGTGCATAATTTTAAAAATTTAAAGTCCAATGCCAGATTTTATCTGCAACTTGGCAGAAGTGGGGATTTTGAGGTTTGATTGGACAAGCAAAATGTTTGGGACAACAAGACATTTTTGGAACCACGAAGGGTCTTAATGGCTATGGTTTCAGGGCTCCATTTTTTCATCTTTCCATGCATGTATAAAGTTGGTTACTTTATACATGCTTTTAACCATGGTTGGTTAAATCCATGGTTACTAACAGACTGTTGTGTTTTGTTGTGTAAAACAGGGCCCCATTGAAAAGAAGTGTAATCACTTAATGGGCCACCCTGTATAAAGATGACGGAAATAAATAATTTAATAAATAAAAAAGAGGTTCCTAGGCAAGGATCAGGATAAAGGGTGTAGGCGTACCTGCAACTTTCAAGTGAGTATTTCGAGGGGGCCCGCAAGCCCTTTTCCGTAAAGCGGAGTTGGCCGTTGTCGGGCGTTGTCGGGACCCCCCCTTGCAGGCCCTCCCATATGCTTTAGAAGGTTAGACACCCAGGTGAACTCCAATATTCATACTCTCCAAGCAGAGGTTTGGGTTGGGGGTTATTTTTGGTGTGTTTTTAGGCTTTTTTATTGGGGTTTCTCTTTTGCACTGGAATTTTTTCTCACCCAACCCCAAACCCAAGCCTCTGCTTGGAGAGAACAAATATTATATTCATAGGAACTTCAAACTCTAGTACTGTTGGAATCTCCTAGTACTACTAGTACGGAGATAAATTTCCAGACGTTTTGAGTGACATCTACCACTCTTCTTCAGCGTCACTACTGAACTAACAGAACTTGTTATAAACAGATACTTTAAAGTATCCAGTAGTACTACTAGTATAGTTTGAATTTCCTTTGAATACAGCTCCCGGGGTACCATATGTTTGCATAATTTTTTTGGCATGCATGTGTGTGAAGTTATTATTATCCATGGTTACTAACAGGTTCCTCGGCAAGGAGCCTTACCTGTCGCCTGGGAGTCCACCACCAAACCTCGCTTGTTGCGGAGCATCTTGGTCTCCCTTGGAACTGTCTTGTACTTGTTCTAGCTTCTTCAAGTTCTTCTTGGCAACATTGGCACGATCGTCGAGTTGTTTCCTGCGTTCACCACTTCTGAGCGAGTCTGGATCGTGGTCCACGGCGGCCACTGAAGAAGGGTTCAGTAGGGAATATCCAAACACGAACAGCGCTACTGCGCCTAGGCCAGCCAGTAGGCCCATCCTGTACAGGAATCGCATCGTTTACTACTGAAACCTCTGCCTAGCTATCTAAAACTCTGTCAAGAACAACAACATAGCATCTCGCATCCTCCAAGTCAAGCAAGAGATGAGATTCAGAGATGCAAAGTTATAAAAGGTTGCGCGCATTTTTCTCCTCAACTGCACCAAGCCACAGCCACGCCAAACGACAGTACATCAAGTCCTAGGCATGTTTTTCCGTCTCCGCATAATTTTACGGCTCCAGGATCCACAAAAATCACCAAACAACAGTGCCTCCGTTCTGTGATGTGGCCCAGCTTTCGAAAATGTGATGTACACAACCCTTGAACCGACGCATGCGCAGCGGCGTCAAGCGGCGCAGCAGATATCCCGGGAGCCCTTACGCCCGGCCTGCCCGCTGATTGGCTGGTCTAGTGGCGGGAAAACTACGTCATACCTGAGGATTCCCGGGGTTTGCTGGGTCTGTGGCACGTGCCAAGCATGTATAATGTGTTTGTAGTACAGTACTTTGTGCGTTTACTAACAATAAAACGTAGCCTCCGTAGCATGCCAAAAACTGGTGGTTTTGGGGGTCTTCAGGGTCTTAATGGGAGCTTTTATGTGCTATTTTCTGATTGCATATAGACAACATTATCATAGCCGGCCTGGTTGAATTACCCCCGTTTTAGAACTGGGCTAATCAGAAAACAGCCGAAGACCACCAAACCCCCAGTTGCCCGCTGCGGAGGCTACAAATTATAAAGGTAGCTAGCTTTGCTTTAAAAAGGGGGATTCCGAAGTAAATTGGGGAAGCAAAAGGGGGAAGTAAAAGCACCAGGTTTGTGTTCCTGTTTCTACTGGCTCCTATTTTCAGATTTTTGTCGAGTTCCCTTTAATAGCCTAGTTCAAGTACCAAACCTATTATTATAATCATATTCATGTGTCCTACATTCTCAGCTATTTGCGGAGCTAGGAAGTAGGACTCGGGAGCTATCAGATAGGTTTGGTAACCAGGCTATTAAAGTTCCGCTATTCTGACACTAAGAAGCCCATACTCGTACTACTCGTACTACTAGGCACATAGGATCTGTGGCTGCACAGACAGTGTGTATTTCAAATCTGTCTGCTCAGCATTCGGTGCTCAGCCGGCGGACGATGGCATCTCCTAAGAAATACGAGGTGGGTGCGTTTTAGTATAGGCGAGTAGAGGTAGAATTAACATCCAATGGTATACTATAGTATAGGCTAGAAAAGGGACCAGGTAGGTACATGTAGGCTCCATGACTCTCCACCACTGACTCTTTTGCAGGCTGAATACATAAATAAATAGTAGAAATTGGCCTAAAAAGAATGTAGCTGACAGGGGGCCCAGTGGGGGGCATACATGTATATATAGAGGGACCAATCATAGTGCCTGCATTGATTCAGGGCTAGCCGCTAAAACTAAAGGTATAATGTTACACAGGTTTATATGAGGTAGAACAACTGGTGAAGGGTATGTCCACTCAATTGGTGATCGTCACTTCATATGAGCGTTTACCGTGTAATTTTAAACCGACTGACCAACTTCCGAAAATAGTTTCATCTGGTTCAAGGGTAAGACACAGCCTGAATTTGTTGAATGTCATGTACACATTCTTTGCTTGTAGGATGACCACACGATCTCCCTGGAGGAATTCTGTGCAAGATACAACACCAACACAGAAGTTGTAAGTATTAAAGCATACTCAGTTTCTCAGTGCCTCTAACCAGGCTTCGGGAGACGAAGAGAAAGAGTAGAAAGAAGTAGAAATTGGCCAAATAGAGAGATAACCTGCCGAGGGAGTTGGTCCGCTAGAAAGTACATTTTGCCACATCGGTGACTATTATATTATCCACACCATACATGTACAGTACGTGTGGTCAATTGTAGTACAAAGTTTCTTGTTTCACCTTGTCATTTCACAGTTGGTAATATCTGCCTCATCTGTGAAAAAAACATAAGATTTGGAATGATTTATTTGATAAGCTGTTTTTGAATTTAATTCACTGTACTGCAAAGTACAACCATTGTAAATTTTTGTTACAATCATTATTGTTATTAGCATTTACAATTATTATTATTGTTATTCTGCTGGTATTTATCATTTCTTGTAAGTCCTCTTGTATCTTAATTTGGTCAGGGGCATAAAAGGATACTCCTGTTTCCCTTGGCCATTCATGTGTGTGTAATAGATATGAAATAAATAAAAAAAATTGATATAACTAAAAAAAGTTGATATATACTCCTTCCAGGGCTTGACCAGTGCCATGGCTGCAGAAGTGTTAAAACGCGACGGACCAAACTGTATAACTCCGCCTCCCAAAACAAAGCAATGGGCCAAGGACTCAGTCAAAGGCATGTTTCCCAAGGTAAAAAAATTGTAATGGTGGCAAACTGAATTTTGCTCATAATCTTCCAATACATAATAAATGTATAGTGTTACAATTTTTTTTATATCCTAATAATAGGACAAAGATGAAATAGTTCTAGAGTAGAAAGGTAACATTTGCAAAGCAAATGAACAATGTTTACCTTCGCATATGGCCTGCTCTATTAAAACACATTCACATATATGGCAGGAGTCTAAATCCCTCCTGCTATAAAATTGCAACAAGATGTAACCCAACACCAGTTACCATGGTGACAGACGTCTGGTTCAGGTCATTGACCTCATTTGTTTAGAGAATAGGAAGAGGAAACAGAGCAAAAACATTATGTTTTCCTTCGGTAAACGTAACAAGGATGTTGATGACATATACATGTGCCTTCACATTATTATTTTGTAGTTTTATAGTATATGTATGTAAGTAATGTAAATAGTTTTGTATTCTTCTTTCCACTGATTTGCGATTACATGTATAATTTTTGTTTTCCAGCAAACTTTAGTAATCCGGGGTGGAGAGCCCCTTAGTGTGGACACTGAAAACGTCGTGGAGGGAGACCTTGTTCAACTGAAGGGCGGAGATCGTATTCCTGCTGACGTCCGTATTATCGAGGCCGATGGATTTAAGGTAACAGACATCATTACGCTAAAAAAATTGTCTTCACTTATTTCCATATTAATCAATAGTTTGTACTTATAAACCTGCTTTTCTGACAACTCTCAAGTGTCACTGACGAAAGGTAGTGGATGCTACCAGAAGCATCTGACCGTTTCCAAAATCATATCCAGGTGCATGAGTAACTGTTTTCTGGCGTATCTTATTACCTGGGTTCTTCACCGACGTAACAGACATCATTCACCATCCAAATGTTGCTGTCAGGTGGCATTCAAAGGCTTTTGTCACAATATTCGCATGCCCGTAGCCAGGATTTTGAATGGGGGGTTCTTCCCACTGCTTGAGGGGACCTCAAGCGCCGAAGGCGCAAGGTTCCTATGGGGGTCAGGGGGCATGCTCCCCCGTGAAATTTTGAAAAATGAACCTTCTGAAATGACATTTTAAAGAAAAAAATCAGAGATAACTTTTTTCAATGACAAAGTGAGCAGTTTTGCTATGATTCCAGCCTCGCTGGTGACACAAATCAGTCCGCCTTTTAAAGAAAAATCTTGGACCTTTAGATAAAAAGTGGACCTTTGAGCCTTGTGGGGCCCTCCACCCCCCCCCCGGCTACGGGCGTGATTCAAAACCGTTGTTGTTTTTCCACAGATCGACATGTCTCAGCTCACTGGAGAGTCAGAACCCCAGACTCTGTCTCCTGAATTCACCAACCCCAATCCCATAGAGGCAAGAAACATTGCTTTGGCTACCACTGTTGGAGTTGAAGGTAAAGCTCGAAGAGAAAACAGTTTTGGATAGAGTCTGTAATAGCAATGAAATAGATATAGAATACATCAAAAGAACCAATAAGGCCACACCAATTTAATTTCTTGGTCAACGGATTCGCTGCTTCATTTTTTTCTGATTTGACAAAAAAAAAAAAAGTTCAAGAATCAACTGCAAAATGCTCATATTTTGCCCTGAACAGTTGAAAACAGTCCTTTTCTTCCTAGCTGTTACAGTTATTCCATCTTTCAATGCACTGTATCATTAACAGTTCAAAATTCATTGTTTAAATTTTGAACCAGCCTGGTGTGTTGACGTCATGGCTCCTATCGTACCAATTTAGGCCATAATAGGATGCCTAGGCCTGTTTTTATTTATTTATTTTTTTCAAGAAAATCCGTTAACCAAGAAATTAAATTGGTGTGGCCTAAAGGCAATTTGTAATTTGCACTTTTAGTTGGTTTTCATGATGTTGTAATACGAAATGTATACTAAGTACATGGTCCTACGAGACCGATGAAATGCCTACTCTACTAAGTACATGTATATTGAAATGGACATTGTAAAGTCCTACACTGGTATTATAGGGTTCTGTATCTTGAATTTTCAATTCCCATATCTTGATTGCTTGTCTTTTTTTTTTCTCACCATTCCAGGCAGTGCCAAAGGCATTGTTTTCAACACTGGTGACCGGATGGTCATGGCCCCTACTGCCTCCTGGTCAGCCGATTGGACTAAGAGAGACACCAAGTCAGGGCTCGCAACACTGGGTGCATGTATTATATTCCCATACGTTGAATGCCCGGTTAAAAACAAGCTTGTCTTTTTTATCACCATTCCAGGCAGTGCCAAGGGCATTGTTTTCAACACTGGTGACCGGATGATCATGGCGGGTACTGCCTTCCTGGTCAGCCGATTGGATTTTGGAGAGGAGAGACCAAGTTATTGTTGCTGTTCGTAATGATTATCCCATCAAGTCACGTGACAAGAGAACTCCAAGACGAGATCTTAATCGGGTTGATGAAGAGACAGAGTACGTCTCGAAAGCTCCCCAGCATAGCTGAACTTTTTGTTGTGTGTTTACGTATAAATATTTTGTCAAAAAATAATCCAACTGTTCAGCCATCTCTCCATAATGCAGAAAAGGCCTCTGCTATGGTTTAAAACTACAGAAAAATACATGTTCAAATTACTGAATAAATATGCAATCTGTGCTAAAAGACTGATGTTGTAATTTTTATCAATCAGTTCACGCTGGGGCACCCAGGCTTAGATAACCCCTGCACCCCGTAACACACATTAGAGGCAGGGTTAACGTTACTTGCAAAATTGTTGACCATGATGGAGTGTTTATAATTTTCCCACGTACATGACAAACGTAATAAACCTTTAATTAGGCCACACCAATTTAATTTCTTGGTTAACGGATTATTAAAATAATGGAGCGGGCGGGCAAAAAAAAAAAAACAAGGCCTAGGCATCCTATTATGGCCCAAAATGGTACGATAGGAGCCATGAAGTCAACACACCAGGCTGGTTCAAAATTTAAACAATGAATTTTGAACTTTTAATGATACCATTGAAAGATGGAATAACTGTAACAACTAGGATGAAAAGGACTGTTTTCAGCTGTTCAGGGCAAAATATGAGCATTTTGCAGTTGATTCTGAATTTTTATTTTATTTGCAAATCAGAAAAAAATGAAGCGGGCGAATCCGTTAACCAAGAAATTAAATTGGTGTGGCCTTATAGTGGAGTTCACTGTAACCTTGAAATGAGACATTTAATAGTGATCACTAGTATCTCTCTCACTCTGGCATCTGGAGGCGAAGGGCCCGTATAATAAAATAATGTTAGTCTCCAGAGGAGTTGGCCGGCCATAGAGGATCATAGAGGGTCCAGCTTGCCTGCCGGCCAACTCCTCTGGCCAATGATGAGTTCCCCTTAGCCGATTTCTACTATTTATTCTGCCTGCAAAGGAGTCTGGTGGAGACTAGAATAATGTCAGCCTTACTGTATTAAGACTCTTCCACACTTTTCTACCTGTTGACTAATATCCAAGTAGATGCTACGGTGGCAAGACAGTTCAAGCCAATGGATACTGTGTTGCCACCGTAGCATCTGCTTGGAGATTACCTGCTGCCACTGCTTTCAATATCATATCAAAGAGTTTGGTTCATCCAAGGAGCTTTCATCGGTTCATCTATTAACTTTAATATTAACGTTAATACCATGTGCAAATACATTTGTGTAATCTCCAAGCGGATGGCAACAAAAGCATTACAGTTGGAACTGGACATCTAGGAATCTAGAGAGAGTCGGTCGTCTGGGCGGCTCTCTCTAGATCTCTCTAGGACTCTCTCTAGATCTCTAGATGACTAGTAGCCTCTACCAGGCTTCAGGAGGCGGCTAGAAAAAGTAGAAATCGGCTAAATAGAAAGATAGCATGCCGGGGGAGTTGGTCTGCTAGAGAGAACAGTTTGCTGCTCCCCAGACCAACTCCCTGGCATGCTATCTCTCTATTTGGCCGATTTCTACTCCTTCCAGCCGCCTCCCGAAGCCTGGTAGAGGCTAGATGGCTAGTTCCCTCCGACACGCTTTGCCTCCAGACATCTGCTTGAAGTTTGCCCTGACGTCATCTGACCCACAAGCCTCTGCGCCCGGGGTCCGCGGTGATTGGCAGGTCCGTGTCACGTGCTCACGCGTCACATCTCGCCCTTGTTCTAGGGAAAGATGGCGTCTCCCATGAAGGAGGAGGATCCGGTACGTTCTTTTTCCTTTTTTAGATATTTATTACGGGCATGTTTGGTCAGATTACCTTCATGAGAAACTAGTGAATGTGACCGCTGATCGTTTTTGCCGGTAAAGGTTCGTTGGTTCGCGTATGGTAGCGACGCCGGTAAAGTGGGCGGTGGCGAAAGCAAATATGTCGGCCAGCGTTGGTCGGGTCACCTTCATACATGACACAAAATCGCATGTTAACCCCGTCATTCGTTGGGTTAAATGTCCTAGTTCTCGGTAACTATTGTTATAATTTATCCGTGCAATAGTCAACGGAAGAGACTCTCATATGGCACAATTTCAGGTATGAAAGTCTTAAATTGGGGGTTTGGATGTCGTGCCATGCTCTGTTGCATATCCATGCATGGAGGGAAAGATGTCCGCCAGGCCTTCGATTCTCGTGTTTTTCCAAGGTCATTCCATTCCGGTCATGACACAACGGCCATGGACATGTCTTTGGGTTGCTAGATAGTTGTATTCGTGTAAAGGATACGGACTTGAAGTTGTTTTTGCATTTGTTCAGTTAAAAGCCTGAACAAACAGTCCTGAAGCCATTTTTTTGAGGCGCGTTGTCTGTGAGGTCACCGGGTACGCATGCCCAGATGAAGACATGTCTTTTGATTTAAAACGCAGCATTTGCCTCATTCATAATTAATCAGCACTGCATTATGTAAATGGTTTATTTTTTTCATAAATCCATGAACTACAGGTAGTACATTAACCAAACCTACTTAGTTACTAAGTATGTAGAAAGGTTTGGGGCCTTTTATACAAGCACATGGTTTGCAGCATGTCTATTTAGCACATGTATATTTGTTCAGTTACATAACCCTAACACACTACATGTCAGTTTGCTTAGAAAGGTCATAAGTTGAAGAATTTGTAAAGTCTTCAAGCTCAATTTTTGGATTAAACAGTGTTTTTTTGTGAAGGCATGATATATGTATTGGCAAATATTCAGAAGAATCAGTGCTTTATCTGAAACTTGCATTCCATGAGTTTTCTTCGAGTTAATGAATTAACATAATACTGGGATGATAAAGGGGATTTACGCTTGTCTGTGGCCTCTCAAGAAAATTTCTACTGTACCCAAAAAGAGTAGGAAGCAGTCTCAGGGCTATTGCACTGTCATGATGATCTGTCACTGAGTGTAACTTTCTAATGTATAATCATTAACTTACTGAAAGGCAAGAAGAAAATGCAGTCCCCTCAAGCTTGTGGGGTTGTGTGGTGTAACGGCAGAGCATTCGGCTCAGAACCCAGAGGTCCTGGGTTTGAGTCCTGCCAAGTCACCAACCTTGTGCTCTTGGGAAAGGCACTTCACACGACATTCCTCACTTCGCTCAGGTGAAAATGAGTATGCCAGAATGATCATTATCATGATCGTTGGCATTGAAGGAAAACCAAACCAAAGCTTTTGTATTCATGACCACCGAGGCTAGTACTAGAGATTATTTCGTATTTTGTTTTACATGGTCCCTCATTATCTACGAACTAATCTAGCAAGTATTCCTGATGGAATTCTGCTTGTAATTCATATGCTAATCACAATGTTAGTGGTTATTCCACCTGCTTCTTGGGTGACCCAGCAGCAAAACTGCTTGGCTGAAGAGTAGAAAAGCAGGGTAGTTTCACCTTGGTTGGTACTTTGTAGAAGCTTAGTTGAGTTTCGTTCACCAGCATTTTGAGTACAAACTACCCTTTGTGGATAAATCACCAAGATTCGTCATGTGTTTCAAGTGATTTGTGGGCAATACTAGTATTCTATTCTTGTCAGTAATTTTGTTACGTGTACTTGCTACAAGAAGAGTACTATGCACCAAGCTTGACATGTACATGCTTGTAATTAGCATATGTAATTAATCATGCAGTGTCTAATCTAATCAAGGAAGAATTTAGTAAGTTATATAATTATTCACATCTTTTCAGAACATAATTAACATTTATCATACAAAATGTACTGAAAAAAATATACACCCAAGGGTAAAGCACATTTACCCTTGAAGACATTATGCAGTGTTGCCCTTTTGACCTCATTTTTATGCTTGAACAGCTGAATACACGTGAAATTTGCATGTGCGTTTCACGAAAACTGCAGTCTTTTCATTTTATCTTCATATTTTGCTACTCAAAGACAATACAGAATTTCTGTTTGGAATTTGTTAAACTCAAAGTGAACTGTTGAAGATTATGTATTAAAGCACCAAGAGGTTTTGCATTATTTGGAAATGATTGTACCATCCAGTGTTAAACCTGCACACATTTTTGTAATAAAAAAGGTGGTGATTTTTGGTCTAGATTGACATAAGTTTTGGCTTATGCATTCACCCAAATGCACTGCAAAATTAGGTGCCTAGATCCATAAGAATCTGTCTGGACAGTGGCTATATCTTAATCTAGTTAGTAGACATCCTTCCATATCGAGAGATGATGGTAGCACTCTAGTCTAGGGCTATATTTAATCTAATTATCACTGACTAATGATCCTTAAATTGCAGATGGTTGGTCTGTATGGCAAAAACCACCACAGTCCATGTCTCTCAATTAGAAATTCCCGTTGTTTGCTGGAATTTCTTTCATACTTCAAGTAACCAATGTGAATGAACTTCAAGATCCCTGACCAGCAAGGGAAACACAAAGCTGTATGAGTCTATGACTAGATAACATCAGGCTTTTAGCTAGGATTTTTTTGTTGCATGTCCACATTTTTAATTGTGTGCTATGCACACCGAAGTCGCGTGGTGTGCGACACAATTACAAGCTTTTTAGGGGGCTTTTTGAAATTCGTAATGCTCTCAAACACTACTTCTTTCATTTTGAGGTGCACATTTTGAGGAATACAGACTGCAGCCAAGTTTTTCCTTTGTTACATCAGTTTTGTATATATATAGTAAGGCTGAAGGGAGGCATGTGTGCATGGCAGGGGTTGGGAGTGGGAAAAATAGGGTGTCTTTAGGGTGTCCTACCAAAAAAGTAGGGTGTCCAAATTCTTATTTTCAGTGCAGGGCGTCCAAAAGACACCCAAGACACTCCCTAGCTAAAAGCCTGTGTCATCCATGTGGGTGGAAAACTTGGAGCAGGAAATTTACATTGTATTTGACCTGCAGACCCTATCCGTAGCATTTGCTTTTCTCAGAAAAGTACAGTGACTTCCTGTATGACAAGTTTGGAAAGTCCAGAGTTTAGAAGCCACTTGCCTGCTTGTAGACTGGGGACTAACTTCATGGCTACAGAGAAGTTAACATGTTCATTAAACAAAGGAACGATTTATGACAACAATTTTTATGATTTTATGAGAGAGTTTGTTTGCAGATCTTGCCAACATACCATAGTAACCACTATGCTAAGCTGATAGTAACTAATATTTCAAGATAGAAGAATAGAACACCATATCATCGTGTTGCAATATATGTTTATGGGCACAGAATGTCAAGGACTTGAAGGGTAAAATGTAAGATAGAAAGTTTTTTTTTTAATGTCTTAAAATGAAGGTAGAAAGACATGAATATGAGAAAGTTCAGAGAAAGTTTTAACTGATTGTTCATCTCATGAAAATGTCATCAAAGTTATACCATGTGGGCAAATTGCGTTATGAATGCTTATTAATAGGACTTACAAAATGTAGAACCATTCTGACTGTTAACTTGTTTGTCACGGGGTGAAGAAAAATCAACGCCATGGCCAGTATTTGTATCTGTATAACCGGTCAAACCACCCGTTGGCATAACATACCAGCTGGTGTGACCTTCTGATTAGTCAACTGCAGGAGGACAATACAAGTCCTCCAAAACACACAGACTTCACATTTCTTTGGTATAAACTATAATGAAAGAAAAACATTGGTCCTATGTTTGAATTTTAGTCTCTTTATAAATTATGTATGTGTACCTGAGTAACATAAAAGCTTAACAGTTATCTCTGAATTTTGCAGTTTGAATCTTCATTGACGATTAAATGCAAATATTTGTGAAGCTGACTGGAATTTTGAATACTTGGTAACAGTCTTGCTATCAAGAAAGGATGGGGAAATTAAAGCTGTTTCATATCTTTTTTTGGTTACAGCAAAGGACAGATAGCTATCGTGTTGCAGTTACGCCTGCAGTTCCCGACGATGGCCGAAATCCAGACGGGACCCCGAAGCCCGCCTCCGGCAAAGGCAAGGGCAAGGGCAAGGGCAAGGAGACCGAAAAGGACAAGAAGGAGAAGCTGGAAGATCTGAAACAGGAGATGGAAATGGTATGTGAAAAGTGACTTGTCTCTTGATGCTCATGCACTACTCTTTTCTCCTTCTTTTGTTGTACAGCGTGCTCTAGGAGAACTGGTGTTTTTAAAAGTACAATTAGAAGTGCAATAGACAGAACAGAGTGAACTAAAGTTAAGGAATATACATGTAGTAGAAAGAACTGACGATGTTGTATGTTATATACAAATTTTGTGCTGAAATATAACAAACTCTCTTTATTGTAGGATGACCACAAGATCCCTGTGGAGGAACTCTGTGCAAGATACAACACCAGCACAGAAGTTGTAAGTATATTAAAGCATACTAAATTTTTCTGTCCTAATGTATTACCTGCATGTACATGTGTTGTCATATTGATACTGTGACTTTCCAAACTTTCACAGGTAGCTACATC
The DNA here is from genome assembly GCF_001625305.1 of Branchiostoma belcheri. Classification (NCBI taxonomy): domain Eukaryota; kingdom Metazoa; phylum Chordata; class Leptocardii; order Amphioxiformes; family Branchiostomatidae; genus Branchiostoma; species Branchiostoma belcheri. The sequence goes on from NW_017804331.1 coordinate 1,261,327, forward strand.
TTCTGCATTTATTAAAAAATTCCAAATCTCTCCTGTAGCTGCTGTTTCAACAACATATACATGTAGCAACAGCAAATTTTGCAAGTTAATTTGCTGCACAGCAATGTGTAACCATATTGCTCTAATCTTCTTTCAGGGCTTGACCAGGGCCATGGCTCAGGAAGTGTTTGAACGCGACGGACCAAACTGTCTAACTCCACCTCCAAAAACACCGGAATGGGTCAAGTTCTGTAAGCAGCTGTTTGGAGGTTTCTCCACCCTGCTGTGGATCGGAGCCATTCTCTGTTTCTTGGCTTATGGCATCCAGAAGGCAACGCAGGATGAAGTCCAAGATGACAATGTAAGCTATATTTTGGCAATAAATAATGCAATATTAATATAGGTTTATTGCAAATTCCCGCCCGAAGGGTAATTGCAAATATAAAGATAAAAGAACATTCAAACAGAGTACAAAAATAACTTCAAAATCTACATGACAAAAGGTAATTGTCTGAAAAGATAGCTATGTCTAAAACTATGTCTGATAAAGTATTAATTGTCTGGGCTCAGTATAATCTCTTGTGTCTTGTTGAATTTTACCTCTTAGATATCTATTATTAGTGATTTACCATGTTTTGCACTGCTGTATCCAGTGTTCTAGACAGCCTGAATTTTTTTTTGTAAATTGTAGTAGGCATGCTCAGCAGTATAATCTAAACACGGATAGTGAGTGAGTGAGTGATGCTCCCCTATTAAAATTTAGAAATCTCGACCCCCTGGAGCACTATTTGCTGCATTTGGAGTGCTAAAATTTGCCGGTAGACTAAGCTTAGTTTAATGACGTCTTGTGTCACCTGTGTGGATACAAATTACTGAGGATATTCAGTGTTAGAGATACCCATTTGCAGAGAAATTTTGATTGTCGCAGAAGTAATTTGCAGACTGAATAAATCAAGCTAGGGGTTCAATTGTGTCAGTATAATTATTCAAGTTGCATGTAAAATGTTTGCCAACATATAAGATTTAGTGTGTATTTGCAGAAAGTATTTCAGAATTGCAGAACAGAATTTTGACATTCTGCAATATTGCAGAACTAGTGGTGCATACCGGTTCAATGTACTCGGATCCTTGTAAGAATGTTTAGGTTCAAGTCCAAAAAAAACTAAAAGTCAAGAACCAAGTCCGGACTTATTACCATAAAAGACCATTTCACATACCCCTTTTCTTTCCAAACCACCTAAAACCTTCCGTAGATTGCAAAATCTTTGCTGCAAAATGAAGAAAACATAAATGCCATTGGGCATCGTCAAGTGTCGCCCTCCATGTTATGTGGCCAAAGTTTCACTCAGATAACATTGCAAGGTTGCCAACATGCAATTTTGTATATGCCAAAATATATGTATGTGTATATGCCATGGGTTTAGGTCCGGACTCATAACTGAACCTAAACCTCTGGACTTGAATCCGGACCTGAACCTAAATGTTGGTTTAGGTATGCAGCACTATGCAGAACACTGAAAAAAGTATTTCTACCGCTGATATTTATTGATCTCTCCCACCCCTCAGCTGTACCTGGGAGTTGTGTTGGCCGTGGTGGTTATTGTGACCGGCTGCTTCTCGTACTACCAGGAAGCTAAGAGCTCCAAAATCATGGACAGCTTCAAAGGCATGGTTCCTGAGGTAAGAAAGTCTGTAATAGTGGGGAATCAGATTAGTCATATGACACTCCAACCCTTTTTGAATTCTACAATAGACGTTAATGTCAGTTAACCACACACTGTACTTTTATGTTCACTGTTTTCACTGTCACCTCTGTACTGTAAACTTATCATTACACTTAACAAATAATTCCTGGACTTTCTTGTTCCTGCACCTGTCGTCACCGTGAATGTATAGTTCCGTGAACATGTCCATATTTCTCAGACGGTGAAATTTTGCTACTGTGAACATAAGTGAATTACAGTATAATCTGTGTAGCTAGTAGCTTTGATACGTTCAGTAGCTGCCTAGTGTCCACATTTTATTGTCTTGTTGCAATCTCAATTAAGTTAATCTATGTAAGTGATATAACTAATGGGCATAGTTTTGTGTTCCTCTTTTCACTGATTTGCAATTTTAATTTTTGTTTTCTAGCAAGCTTTGGTTATTCGGAGTGGAGAGCCCCTTAGCGTGGACACTGAAAACGTCGTGGTGGGAGACCTTGTTCAACTGAAGGGCGGAGATCGTATTCCTGCTGACGTCCGTATTATCGAGGCCCGTGGATTTAAGGTGAGAAACATCATGCACTGTTCAAGCTTTGCCGTTCAATGGCATTGAGAGATGTACTTTCATACATGCTGCAGTACATATCTGGAACAGTCTCCCAGACAATGCGGTCAGCCTAATCACTGACAACAACCTCCAGTCATTTAAACAAGAGTACACTGGCATCTTCTTTCCACCATCAGGACTTCTACATGTAGCTAGAACCTTGCAGTTGCTGTAAACCAATGATTAGCCAGGATTGTTTCAACCCAGGCAATGTAAAAAAAATTCTTAATGAATCTTAACTAATAACTGTCATTGTTTTCCCACAGGTTGACAACTCTTCACTCACTGGAGAATCCGAGCCCCAGAGTCGGTCTCCTGAATTCACCAACGACAACCCCTTGGAGACAAGAAATATCGCCTTCTTCTCCACCTTCGCTGTGGAAGGTAAAGAATTCTGTGACAACTTTTGAATCATCACTCTTTTTATCTGATATCTAGTTCAAGTTTTAACAAAATCTTCTAATGATTTTAAGGAATGTTGTGCAATAACTGTTATGTGTCCAATGACTTGGGCTCTCTGTCTTTTTCTTATTTGCAAATAAAGAATGATTTTACTACATGTACCCTGTCTTTCCCTGTCAGTGCTTGAAATATGCAATTCCAAATATTTTGATTTGCGCTATGAAACATAAGTTTCTCTCTTTATTACCTCCAGGCAATGCAAAGGGTATTGTGATCAACACCGGTGACCAAACTGTGATGGGCCGTATCGCCATCCTGGCCAGTGGACTGGACGTAGGAGACACCCCGATTGCCAAAGAGATCGCCCATTTCATCCACATCATCACCGGCGTAGCCGTGTTCCTGGGTGGGTTCATTTGTTTATTTGATAAGACCTCCACCAGTGAGTTTATACAATCATATGCTGCAATTTTCTTCCTGGAGTCATAAAAGTTACAAATACATGTCATTACAAACCTATTAACACATTAAACGTACATACACTTGCCTTAACACTCCAGGGCTGGAAATACTGGGTGCATGTGCACCTTAGTGCAACCAAATTTGGAGCTGTGCACCCAATTTATTTTCTGTTGGTGCACCAGTGCACCCAAATATATCGGTTTACGTATGTAAAGATGTTAAATGTATAGTAGTGTCCAGCCTATTCTTAATATCTAAGGATCAATGAAATAATAAAATCATTGTTATAGTACATTTATTTAGAAATGAAACATAATTAGTTTTTGCTGACATTCTACTTATTGTATTTTATATGGTGCACCCAAAACATTTTTTGTACGCCCAATTTTTTTAGTTTGGGTCCACCAGTGCACCTATTACCCAAAACAATTTCGAGACCTGACCTATAACTGTTACTTTGTCCCCTTAGGTGTGACCTTCTTTATCATTGCTGTGAGCTTGGGATATGAGTTACTGGATGCTGTCGTGTTCCTCATCGGTATCATCGTCGCCAATGTGCCCGAGGGTCTGCTGGCTACAGTGACGGTACGATTATTTCTTTGTCCTTTATTTCAGGCATCCATGGCCCATATAAAAGAAAACATACAAATAGAAATACACATAGCAACAACAGTTAAAGATATGACTATTGCTTAAGAATCTGTTGAGGAAGATTACATCGGATTTGAGAACAGATTGGATGATGTTATTTCAGGAGTTGTACAGAAGTGATATGAAAGATCTATTAATTCCTCCTTCAGTTTGATAGAATGGAAACGGACACTTTTAGGGGTTTTGTAAGTATGTTTTTTAAGTAAAAAGTAAAAAAAGGACTTGCCACAATCAATTTCACTAAATGTTGAGTTTGTAATGTGGTGTAGCTTTCATGGCGTATTATTTTCTAATTTTTGCTCCTGACCTAAGTGTACTTAAAAGAACCCAACACACATTGAAAAGAGTAGGGTTGACTTTGAAGTACAAAATGTATCATGCTTCACCTCAGTTGATCATGCACTGCTTTACCTTTCTCAGTATTCACAGTTACATTCTACTGTTGCAGGTATGTCTCACACTGACCGCAAAGAGAATGGCAAAGAAGAACTGCCTGGTTCGTAACCTGGAGGCTGTGGAAACGCTGGGCAGCACGTCCACCATCTGCTCCGACAAGACCGGGACCCTGACACAGAACCGGATGACCGTGGCCCACATGTGGTTCGACAACCAGATCGCAGACGCAGATACCACAGAAGATCAGTCCGGTAGGAACTTCAACATTGCTTTACACTTGATACTTACCTGCATACCTGCAAACCATCTTTGGATTGGTAGGCTTTAGCCTGTGGGTCCTGATCTTCCCTCCAGTTTGTACTTGAGATGTACATAATATTGGCCCAGGTCTTATCCAGTCGGTTTTTAAACTCATTGACTGTTTTCGCTTCCACTACTGCTTGTGGCAAAGAATTCCAGTCCTTCACAGTTCTAACGCTGAATGACTGTCCTCTGACCCTCTTCTTAGCTAGTGGTACTTTGAGTTTATACTTGTGCCCTCTTGTCGAGCTATCAGCTATACTTGATAATCTTTATCTGCTTTTTTGCCTCCAATGGGCCATGGCAAAGTAAACTACACACATGACGATGATTTAAAGTTAATGGTAGCTCACTCTAAGTCTGATGTTGTGGCTGCGTTCAACATCTAGTGTGGCTTATCAGCCTGATTTTGACAGTTTGGGCACAAGACAGTCTGTGATTGTGCATACACTATGGTACTTAAAATTTGCGTTCGGACTCTTAAAACCTTTTCAATCGCAGAACAGTCTGGATGTCTGAGTCTCTAAACAATGTTTACAACTACTTACAGGTGCTTCATACGACAAGAACAACCCAACCTGGCTCTCCCTGGCTCGCGTCGCTGCTCTCTGTAACAGGGCTGCGTTCAAGGCTGACCAGGAGGGAGTGCCTATCCTTAAGAGGTAATATCAAATATCAATAAGCCCACAATCTGCAATTTTGCATCGTTAAGTTGAGAAGGTTGTAATATAGAGGCTTGTGTATTTGCAGAAAGTGTTTCCAAATTATAGAACCAAATTTTGACTCGTCTTCATTATTGCAGAATGTTGAAAGAAAGTATTTCTACCGCTGGATACGATAATGCTTTTTGTATGAATTCAAATCTTAACCATCAACCCTACCACAGTGTCTTCAATCTTAGCGGTATCACTAACTTGTCCTCCTGCTAAATGTAATTGTAATCTAATTGTTTGTTCATTTAGAAGAACTGAATTCACTTCTATCAATAATAAACATTACATATAATATGATATTGCTTATTTTATGAAAGTAAATCTCACAGCAATTTTCTTCAAAGTTTAAAGTTAAAACTTCGGGTCGAACACAAAGAAGTTCTCTTACCTAGAGCTTTCGACCAGTCACTCTGGTCTTCCATATTAGACTGACCCAGTGAGGCTTGTTACGTGGCAAGTTTGAACTTGTAACTACCAACACAGATGAACCTACTAGTAATTTTTCTTCAATCTTACTTAGTGGTGTGTGCTTAATGTCCTCTGAAGGAATGTTTTATTGTGCATTAAATTAAGAAGTAGTGAATTCGATTCTATCAGATTTTGCACATGTAGTTATGACAAGCTACTTGCAATCACAATACATAATTTTATTTTTTGACATGTGTTTAATGTGAATCCATTTCCAGGGAAACAAGTGGAGATGCTTCTGAATCGGCTCTGCTGAAGTGCGTGGAACTTTCCTTGGGCGGGGTGACTGCCATGAGGGCAAAGAATGAGAAGATCGCTGAGATTCCATTCAACTCAACCAACAAATACCAGGTACAACATCCTGTGTGAACTACATTTGTGTCAACAGTTGATGAAGAAAATTAAATTGTTCTCCAACTCAAAAACGAAATCAACTCACCCAAAATTTTCGACTGAATCGCTCAGTCTTCATCAGCTTTATGATCCAAGTGCTGTGGACACGTGACTTTTAGGCATGCTAGTATCAACTTTGGAACAATCTTCCGGAGGCAATAGCTACGATAAGAGAGACAAGAAGTAGTTCAAATGATAAGTTCATTCTTTCCTCAGCGCAAAACTGACAGCATTTCGTCGTGGCAGTCTGGCTTCTAATGCTGAGTGAAAAACAGCAGCATTACATGCATTTGTGCGAAGTCACTTTGAATTTTGGTGTCTGTAGGGTGACTATGCCTAAAAACTCAAGCAACAGGATATGATTTTGGAAACGGTCAGACGTTTCAGGTAGCATCCACCACCTTTCGTCAGTGACACTGGAGAGTTTTCAGAAAAGCAGGGTGACTTTCTGGCTTTAGCAAGTGATAACAAGGTTATTTTGCGTCTCTAGCCTTGCCATAAATGCCTAATAATTCCTTCTCATCTATTCTTCAGCTTTCCATCCACACACAAGAAGATCAGAGTGACCAGCGCTACCTGCTGGTGATGAAGGGAGCTCCGGAGCGCATCCTGGACCGCTGCACCACCATCATGCTGGAGGGCAAAGAGGCTCCCATGGATGACGACATGCGCGAGGCCTTCAACAACGCCTACCTGGAACTGGGAGGGCTGGGAGAGCGTGTGCTTGGTATGATTCAAGTTTCCAGAGTATGTCTCAGATGTATGGATCTATTTTTCAGACATCCCTGGGCACACACATTTAAAAATACAGTCGTGAAAACAAACACACAATTATATACAAAGAGACAAAGATCCTGGGTGAAACCAAACCTTGCATAGTCCACAGTTTAAAAACTTACCTTTCTTGTGCGATTTTTGCTGCCCAGGTTTCTGCCACTACTTCCTCCCCGAGGACAAATTCCCCCGAGGGTACGAGTTTGACACCGAAGACGTGAACTTCCCGCTGGAGGGATTCTGCTTCGTGGGCCTGATGTCCATGATCGACCCGCCCCGTGCCGCCGTGCCAGACGCTGTCGGAAAGTGCCGTAGCGCCGGTATCAAGGTAGGAACTCCGACAAAATGACTCTTGCACCTTAACGCACCGTTTGGTATCAAAATAGCCCCGTACCATCTCTGCTAAAACTGCTTAATAGGGACAAATGACATGTTTAACGGCTAAACCAACCACAATCTCCAATGTTTATATTACCCCTTGTATTATTTTAACTCTTTGTAATATTTTAAGTTATCTGTGGAAGCGAGTTGTGTGTGTCTTTAATGTATGTAAGTCAAACGTTTTTCAGCCAGAAGTCTGCAATGTTTTATAGAAATTCATTCATTCATTCATGAACTCAAAGGATGACTCTCATTTTGTCCTTGATTTCAGACAGCTGTGTTTTATATATGGTTTCTCTAAGATGAAGAGTCAATAGAACAAGCACCTACAGTTTTGCACTGGCATTGAAAATTCTGAAATGTATTGCGCGGCTTCATGTAACACAAGTGATTTTATATAATACACGTTTAAGCTTTGAGAACTATTTTTCATTATCATTGGTGTATTGCTTTGCAAACAAAGATATTCTGTTGTCTATTATAGGTAATCATGGTGACTGGCGACCATCCCATCACAGCCAAGGCCATTGCCAAGGGCGTGGGAATCATCTCGGAGGGTAATGAGACGGTGGAGGACATCGCAGCTCGTCTTGGCATCCCTGAAAATGAGGTGGACCCAAAGTACGTCAGAGAATCGCCTTGTCACTGTACTAGTATAGCAGGGCTCGAAATTCATTTTAGGGAATAGGTGCACTGGTGCATCCAACCTAAAAAAATTGGTGTACCCAAATTTTTTTGGGTGCACCATTTCAAATAATCTTAAAGATTTTATAACTTTTCTGACACCTACATGTCAAGAATATGTTGTATACCAGTATACATTTAATATCTTTACATATGTAAACCTTTAAAAATGTTTGGGTGCACTGGTGCATCCATAGAAAAAAAGTTAGGTGCTCAGCTCCACATTTGGGTGCACATGTACCCAGTAATTCAAGCCCTGTTCACCAACCTGATGAAATTATTTCTGTGCTTTCCAGAGAGGCGCATGCGTGTGTCGTCCACGGAAGTGAGCTGAGGGACATGACATCGGAGGACCTGGACGCAGTACTGAATAACCACACCGAGATCGTGTTTGCCCGCACGTCCCCCCAGCAGAAGCTGATCATCGTGGAGGGCTGCCAGCGTGCGGGACAGATCGTGGCCGTGACTGGGGACGGTGTGAACGACTCGCCTGCCCTCAAGAAGGCCGATATCGGTCAGTAAACAATGCTGTTATTTCATATTTTGTTTGTACAACTCCTCAAATAACATCATCCAATCTGTTCTCAAATCCGATGTAATCTTCCGCAACAGATTCTTCTGCAATATCTGGGTCCATCTGTACTCATAGTCATATTTTTAACTATTGTTAGTATGTGTATTTCTATTTCTATGTTTTATTTTATCTATATGGGTCAAGAAGGCTGATATCGGTTAGTAAAGACATGTTTTGTTCACAGCCTTGAGACTTTGCAGGGCTCGAAATTCATTCTTGGGAATAGGTGCACTGGTCACCCAAAAAATTGGGTACACAAAAATGTTTGGGTGCACCATATAAGATTAAATAAGTAGAATGTTAGCCAAAACTATTTATGTTTCATTTCTAATAGAGAAAAGTACTATATCAATGATTTCATTACTTTTCCCACACCTAGATGTGAAGAATATGTCGTATACTACTATACATTTAACATCTTTACATACGTAAACCTACAAAAATATTTGGGTGCACTATTGCACCCACAGAAAAAAAATAGACCCCATTTTTGTACCTGATTTTGAAAGACATATTAATTGCTACATTAGACAATCTGAGATTTGAAACCTATGGTTTAGGTTTCATATTTAATGAAAGTGGATTGAATTTTTACCTACAAGACCTAAAGTACCTATTTTGGCCTCCAAAAGTTTCACAGTCCAACCTGTTAACACCAAACACTATGTAATGTTACCCGTTTTCCCGTATGTATAATTGTTGACTTATGAATGTCAGCCCAGCTTACTGTAAGTCAGTGTAATATATAGTAGAGGGGATTCATTCCTCAAGCTAACCGACATCTTGCACACACAGTCGTCCCTCAGTAAGACATCTGGAGCCACATAGTTCCTGTTTAGAACTTTTATTCAGCCTGTCACACAACCGGTTTCGCCTGTGTGGCTTCTTCAAGTGTACAGACACTAAATAAGTAAGTAAGTCAGTGTAATGTACTGTTGCATTTTAAATGAATAGATAAACATCAAAAGGCTGACTGAGGTGTCCAATCTTACAGGTGTGGCCATGGGTATTGCTGGAAGTGACGTGAGCAAGCAAGCTGCTGACATGATTCTGTTGGACGACAACTTCGCATCCATTGTGACAGGAGTAGAGGAGGGTGAGCAACCTTGATTTTCAGTTAACATAGGATGTTAATTTTTTAACTTCTAGATGTAAGTGTACTTTTTTGAACCAGGTTGCCCAGTGGACAACCTACAGCAAAAATTAGGTTGCCCATCAGAATTTTTGACAATATTTTTAACAGCCTTTAGTTAACTGATACTAGCAATAGCCATTCATACCTAAAATTTAAAAGCATCTGCTGGATACAGTGGTTCAAGCCAAGTGGACATGATTTGGGGGGGGGGGCATTCTAAGTAAAATTTGGTTGCCCGGGGCAACTGGGCAACCATGTATTTTGCACACTGTCAATGCTAAAGGTTGCACTGTTGATATTAGCTGGTAGTCTTGGGTGTCTTGTAATCTGTCATGGGCTGTTAACTTAAAGAACTGGGAGGAATCTATAATTCATATAAAATGTTTAGGCAATGGCAAACTGAACATTTATCTGTACCTTCTACCTGACCACTTTCATGGTTGTAACTTGTATATGTCATATACTTTTTACAATGTTTTTTTTTTCCTCTTAATGCCCACGATCATGATAATGGTCATTCTGGCATACTCATTAACACCTGAATGAAGTGGGGAAAGTTGTTTAAAGTGCCTTTCCTAATGATACATTGTTGGTGAAATGGCAGGATTCGAACCCGGGACCTCTTGATCCTGAGCTGAATGCTCTGCCCTTACACCCCACTACCCTACTGGATGCCTATATTAAAGCAGAATTCGGACTAGCGGCCATCATTTGTAACCCTTCTTATGTCTTCCTGCAGGGCGTCTCATCTTCGACAACTTGAAGAAGTCCATTGCCTACACCCTGACCAGTAATATTCCAGAGATCACCCCCTTCCTGTTGTTCATCCTTGCCGACATTCCCCTGCCCCTGGGAACTGTCACCATCCTCTGCATCGACTTGGGAACTGATCTGGTGAGTCTACATTTTGTATAGCAGACAAACTATGTAATTATGTTTCCAAATGTTTCAAAAAGAGAGAAGAAAGGGCAACTAACAGTAGATGATAGGTAGTATATAGTATTGTTATAATGTATACATTCGTAGCAATTAGCATTAGAATATAGCGTCCCAGTATGCAATACTCATGTTTTGCATACTGCGTGTCCTCTTGTGCATTTAGCCCATCTGGGCAAGAACAATAGTCATGCAATAAAGATTCATATCATATCATTAACTCCTTCGGTCAGTGAGTACATCTATGGAAAGCTGTCATTATTTTCCAGTTCATTTGTGAGGAGATGGCAAGAAATCGGCAATTTCTATATTAAAATTTACTACAAGACGTGGTGACGTCACACTCAAGTTTTGAACTTCTTTTATGCCACCTCCAATGCAGACAAATGCATGAATGGACAACAGGCATATTCATTTTCACAGGAAAGTGAGGAAAAAAGTTTCTTTCCTAAGAGCACAAGACTGGTGGCATGGCAGGGTTCGAACTCAGGACCTCTTGGTTCCGAGCTGACTACTTTTGGCAATTGTTATGGTATAGCCATGGTCATGTCTGTCTGCAAAGTATGTAACTAGTGCTGTGTACCAGTTTGCTGAACCGGTTCTGGACTTATTAAAAAAAAAAAAACATGTCACATACCCCTTTTCTTTTCAAACCACCTAAAACTTTCCATAGATGCAAAATCTGTGATGCAAAATGAAGAAAACATTCAATTTGCCATTGGGCATTGTCAGGTGTCGGCCGTAATGGTATGTGGCCCAAGTTAGCCCAAACAACGTTGCAAGGATGCCAACATGCAATTTTGTATATGCCATGGGTGTAGGTCCAGTCTTACGAGTCCGGAACTGAACCTAAACCTCTGGACTTGAATCGAGACCTGCACCTAAATGTGGGTTTAGGTACACAGCACTATATTTTTGAAGTCAGTCCCCTGCAGGCCTTCATGTGGCTGTGTAGTCCAATTCTCGACCTGCAGGTCCTACGGCAGGACGGGCATGTGAAGGTCTCTGCTGCTGTCGGCTGAGTGACTGCAGCCTTTCATCTTCGAACTCGAAGAAGAAGCCAACAACAACAACAACTATATGTGTTTAAAGTTAAAACTTTTGGTCCAACACAAAAAATTCTCTCACCTAGAGCTTTCGACCAGTCACTGTGGTCTTCCTCAGTAGACTGACCCAGGCTTGTCTCGTGGCCTCTTTGAAGTGTGACGTTTTTTGTGTTGGACCAAAAGTGTAACTTCCAACACAGATGAACTTTCATGATAACAACTATATGTAACCGTTGCTGCTCTTGTCTGCAGGTGCCCGCCATCTCTCTGGCCTACGAGGAAGCCGAGAGCGACATCATGAAGCGCAAGCCGCGCGACCCCAAGCACGACAGGCTGGTGAACGAGCGCCTCATCAGCATGGCCTACGGGCAGATCGGCTTCATGCAGGCCACCTCCGGCTTCTTCGTCTACTTCATCATCATGGCGGAGAACGGCTTCCTGCCCTGGAAACTGCTGGGCATCCGCGCCGACTGGGAGGACAGAACCATCAACGACTTGGAAGACTCCTACGGCCAGGAGTGGGTGAGTAAAAAAAAAAAAGCACCGGGTTCTTGTAGATTTGGCAAAGAGTGCCAAAGACATCAGAGAGATACAACTATGATTTTGTAACGTGTAAATAATGTCAGAAGCAATACAACTGCCTCAATTCCATTGTAAGACTGTGTAGCCGTGAACATTTTAGAACAATGTACATCTATGAACACAATTAAGCCTTCAGCTGCAATGTTCATCATTGATCAATAAACCATTTTTCATTTTTTTTTGATTGATTAGAAAAATGCTTAGTTTGTTCTTTGGGTGTAATTGATATTTTTTTGTTCGCTGTATACAAGCATAGCAATTGGAAGGAATTTTTTTTTAAATCACTCATTGTTTGAGTTTAAAATAAAAAGGCATGGCAAATTATAACGGACACATTGTAGTACCACAAAGGTACCAAAATTTATCCAGTAGTAGAGTTTGAATTTCCTGTGAGTATTGTTTACCTGGATGTCTAACCGTCATCAACGTTTTTATCTTGTTGGTTTCAGTCGTTTGCTCAGCGCAAGATTATTGAGTACACCTGCCACACGGCTTTCTTCGCTAGCATCGTGATTGTGCAATGGGCTGACGTGGTCATCTGCAAGACTCGCCGCAACTCACTCATCCACCAGGGAATGAGGTAAGCTCTTTTTGATTCACAAGTTTTTTGCTCCTAAATTTTCAGTTCAATTGCGGGCCATGAAATTGTCTCACGGGTTCAATCTTTGGCCATAATCCAAGTTTTCACAAATTTGCAGTATCGAAAATTGTTGACAGATATTGGCCATTCTAGAAATTGTTGCTTTATCAGGGTACTAGCTAGGATTTAATTTTAACGTAGTGGTACTGGCCACATGTCAAGGGAGCGAAGCTAAAAAAAGGGGCTATTTGAGGGATACCCAAAGGGAAAAAACGTTATTTCTAAGGTATGCACAATGTATCCTTGACTGGTAATTTTTCACATTTGATCTGATACAGTCACAATGCCCCTATGCTTTATTTAAAATTAGGGTGGGAGAGGGGGAAATTTAGTGTAGGGGGTCAAAATTATAGCGTAGGGGGTGAAAATTTTAGGGTAGGGGGCCCCTACGCTACCTGCGCTAGCTAGAACCCTGTTTATCATTATTGCTCAATTTTCTACTTTCCTTTTGACTTTGCCCCCATTTTCTGTTGTCAATTACAAAATGATTTTTTCCATTCCTCTTGAATTTTTATCATCATTATCATTGATCTGTTTTGCATACCATGTCTCCCTTTTTCTTCTCTCTCTTCTCCTGTTGTTGGTTCTTTCTTTCCAACAATCAACTGTTGAGCATCATTCATTCATTTGTGCCACAATTTTCTAAAAATACAGCAGGTATGTGTTTTTAAAGAAATAAGCCTTCCCTCCTGCTTCCAGCGCTATGGCTTATTTGATCTCTTGAAAGTTGACCCAGGCTGTTGGCTTTGCATTTAAACTGCATTGAATGTGGTTTGGCACTGCATTTTTTGAGATTAAAATATCTCCTAGCTTATGCCAGTGCCCTATGTATAAATTTATGTGAAGTTTTTAAAAGCAAGAAAAGAATGTGTCCTGGAGAAAAAGTTGTTGGCAGTCACCAAGACTTTTAGTAAGTTTGAAAACTGTCTGAAGCAATTGTTAAATGCTGTGAATTCCTTCAGCTTTCGGTGCTCTTTCAACCTTTGCACTGATTTCCTGGCTTGTTTGAGGTGTTATTCTAATTTGCCCAGGCAGTAACCTCAAATAAAGTACTAGTATGCACTGGTACCCCGACTGTGACATTGGGCTGAGACACTTTTTGGATTTTGAAAAGTTGAAGAGGCAGATACTGGAAATGATAGAATTTTTATTGATACTCTGTACCTTCTGTATCGCAGGAACAAGTGGCTGATCTTCGGTCTGTTTGTGGAGACCTCTCTGGCTGCCTTCCTGAGCTACTGCCCTGGACTGGACCAGGGTCTGCACATGTACCCTCTGGCGTAAGTACAGTAATCACCTCTTAGCTGTGTAACAGACACAAAAAGTGACAGATTATTCGGAAATTAAATGTCAGTGAATCGAGAGAATATAATGAACACCGGATTAAGATTAGGAACATATTTTTCCCTCTAAAATTGTAGTATTCTAAGTATTTGTTGCTCTGACACTTTCGTAAGATTCTATGATTGTTCAAAGCATACCTCCACCAGGGATGCTTTATAGTTCCTCTGTGAATAATTTTGTCAGGTGTCTAAATGATTCAAAAGCATTTTTAGCAGTAACTCCAAGCTTCAGTGCACAGTGAACCAGTCATAATTGACCTGATGGAGATGACAGATGGTCTTGAAACGTCAGCTCTTGTTAAACAAGTGGTTATGAATTAATAATGTTGCTCTTGATCTACATTTCCTGTTTAACTCCAAACTGGGTGCTACAGCTGATGTGTTTGTGTGTTTTCAGTGGATCCTGGTGGCTTCCGGCCTGGATTTACAGCTTCCTTATTTTCGTGTATGACGAGTGCCGTAGGTTCATCCTTCGCCGTAACCCTGGAGGTATGGTTTCATTTATTTCATCTCACTCCCAGCTTCTGTATCAATCGTGGAACGGGTCGTCCACTCAATTTCATATTAGGTCACACCAATTTAATTTGTTGGTTCACGGATTCGCCTGCTTCATTTCTTTCTGATTTGCAAAAAAAAAAAAACATTTCGGCCTCTGAATCAACTCCAAAATGGTCACGTTTTGGCCCCAGTTGTTACAGTTTTTTCATCTAGCAATGCTGTAGTTTGAAGTTCATTGTCTGAATTACGAACCAGCCAGGTATGTTGACTTCATGATTCCTATCATAGCATTTGCGGCTATCATAGGATGCCCAAATCTGTTTTTATTTTTTTTTTTCGCCCTGTCGCTTCATATTTTTCTGAAAAAATCTGAGAACCAACAAATCAAATTGGTGTGGCCTTAAGTACTCTTGGGCTGTCTGAAAGATAATGTTGGTATTCACCAGACACCAGCTATGCTGAACATGTGTTTGAATTTACAGTCAAACCTGCACAAGAAGACCACTAATAGAACCGATAAAATCTCGTCTATGTGGACAGGTGGTCACTATAGATTCTTAATGCATATGTCCATGGAAAAAATTTATCTTCGGGACCACCGAAAAGTGGTCACAATGGCCAGGTGGTCATTTTGCAGAGGTGGTCACTTGTACAGGTTTGGCTGTATGATGAGTAGGCAGTTTCTCTATGCAGCAACACAGGACTGACTCCGGGAAGACCAACATTGATATTTACATGTGCGGGCCAGGAGTGGCTTTTTAGAAGTTGCAGAGTTTGTGGTGTGATGCTTTGTGTGTGTCTGTTGCTTTTCTCCTCCTGACAGTGTCGGTGGTCTTTGTGTTGGGGCTCGAAATACTTTTTTTGTACTGGTGCAGGTAACACTGAAAAATTATGTGCACCAGACAAATTTTACCTGCACCACTCAGATTTTATGAAGTATGGATCGTCCTAAAAATTGTTCAGAAACAGTCAATGCAGAAAATAGAAATTCACACAGACCCTTATTTGTATATAAACCTAGTACATTGACCAGTGCAGGTTAGGTGCGGGTAGACATCAGAAATACCTGCACAGCTCCAATTTTACCTGCACTAACCTGCATATACCCAGTACATGGACCAGTGCAGGTTAGGTGCAGGTAGACATCAGAAATACCTGCACAGCCCCAATTTTACCTGCACTAACCTGCATATACCCAGTACATGGACCAGTGGAGGTTAGGTGCAGGTAGACGTCAGGAATACCTGCACAGCACTAACCTGCATATGCAGGTGGTATTTCGAGCCCTTTTGTGTGTGTTTGTGTGTGTGTAACTTCACGAACCTCACTATTGTTGTGTTGATGATGTGCCTGTGACCTGTGGTGGTCCTCTCTCAGGGCTCGAAATTAAAGCTGGTCCAATGGCCACTGACCACTAAAATTTAGGCTGGGACAACTAAAAAGACACTTTGGGACATTTTGGGGACAATAGAAAAATAATCAACATCAGAATGTCAGCCCTTCTTTTGTTTATCAGGCACACGTCCCGGCTTTTGGATCCGGAAAAGTCCCCCTGAATTTCCTGTCTATTCTGAAATTATAGTGCGCCTGGGAGTGAACATAAGCAAAATAAAGTTGACTTCAAGTTGAAGTCATACAATACTTCCCCTGAAAAACAGGTTCGGACGGTTCATCCTCACTTTGGGACAACTGAAATTTATTTTTGGCACAGTGCTGGGACAATAGGAAGAAAAGTTAATTTCGAGGCCTGCTCTCTGTGTGTGGCTTCTGTCGTACATGTCTGTACTCTGTCTTACTTGCTGCTGTGCTTTCCTCACCCTCACCAGGCTGGATAGAGAAGGAGACTTACTACTAAGATGTAGTATTGAAGGTAGCATTCATTCCTAGTGGTCTTCTCTTCTTTCTTACATTACTCGCAAGTCCAGAGCACCTCTGCATGTAGTTGACTCACATACAGCTGCATCAAGTTGTTACAAACATACATGTCTTCTGTGTATAGTGTAGCATGTGTTACCATACTTTTCCCCCAACATATTTTTCAGTATAGCTATATTTACTTCATTACTTGGTTCTTGGTAGTTGAGAATATTCTCCTTAGCGAGTTTGATTTACTGACTATTGCAGAGTTTGAGGAGTTTATATGGTACTATGGAACGGTATTTTGTTCCTATATTCTGCTGTTTAGAAGTAATCCTAAGTAAGGGTACTCACACAAGGGAAATTTGTGAGTTATAACCCCAATAGGAGTTAAACAATAGCCGGCTTGGATACATTACTATTGTATCATTTTATGTTTATGAATGCCACATTTATTCATATCAACTGCACTTGCATTTAAAATGCTAATAATCCTTAGTTAGCTGAGGCAAGATTACAGCATGTACATAAATACATAATATATATTGTACCATGAAAAGACTGCAACAACAAATCCACATGTTCAACTGTCCCTGACATCAGTGGGCCCCTCTCTGGCAATGAAGTCATTTCAGTATTATTGGCACATACATTAATCAGGCACAGAAACCCACTAACAGTCTCTGCGTTTCATCGAATGCAAATCACTTACGGTATCTTCTCATTTTTTTCCCTGCAGGCTTCGTAGAACGGGAGACATACTACTGATCCAGTCTTCTGGTTCTGCTACTGTTTTTAGTTATTATTAGTGCCATTAGGAAACAAGGAAAAATGGTGGTAGACAACTTAGAAGATTTGTCAGTAGTAACAAACTGGGTGAATGGTTCGCACATCAAAACATTCTTCTAACTCACCAGTAGGTTATCAAGAAGTAACAACAAGTGCTGATTGGGAAAAATGTCACTATTATTATATGCATGGATTAGGCATTTGTCAATGCGAGACGACGTTGCCTCTGTTGATTGGTTATACCTTTTTTACCATCCGCATTTCTTGTATTTATTGATAGATGTGTTGACATGCATGTAAAGAATTCAAGGAAGTTTATCTGGCAGTATAGTAGCTGACAGTGTTGTACAAGAAGAATTGCCATCAATATTTGGATGTTAATAATTCTTCAAACAATTCAGAATAGTTTATATAGATTTGTAGGTATTTAGCAACTTGTACTAGCTTTTTTTTCTTATTTTACTGTAAATTGTGTAAGTTTTGACAGTAGGAGCTAGGGACTACTGGAACCAGAATACCCACCATTCATACCAGTTGTGCATATGTACGATATATATTGTGTCTTGAACATTAGATATGCAGTTACAATTTTTTGAAGGCTATCTCACCAAATTACAGTGCATGGGAGTAGCAGTTTCGTCCTCCAAAAGTTTCCGCTTTGCTTTAATGTCCGATTACGGTAGAACCTGGCCTGTCTTCCATGGTCATGAAAAAGTCGATGTAAAAGCAGGCAGTAGAATTGTACGATATCCTCCAGAGATACAGCGAAGTGCAGCGGTTTGACTCCCTTTTCTGAAGAAAAGTGCAAATACGAAGTTCATACTTCCTCAAGACTTGAAACGTAACAGCTGAAAATCGACCACAGTCAGGTGTTCAGTGTCTCCTTCATCAGGACACAAGACTATAAAACGAGATTGCAATATTGTAATCAAAACTACAGATCAAACAAGCACATGGGAAATGTTGAGAGCTAGAGGCTTCTCTGCATGACTGATCTTCAACAGCCCTGTGTGCTACATTAGCCCAGAGCTTTTGGATGTATAACTCCTCAAATATCCAAGTATATACAAATAGGAAAGAAGAAATGTATCTAACAAAATCTATTCCATATTTCCTGATTACTATCTCACCCCACCCCCACCCCAAAAATAAGCCTTGGTGAACATGAAAGTATTTCATTGAATGGTTTTAGGATGCTTCCCTGTACAAATATCAGCTTTCCACCATATCAGCTTTTCATTTTTTTGTCTTCGCTATTGTAAAAAAGGACCACAAAATTAAAGACACGCAAGATATTATTAAGAACTTCGTTTAGTGAAGTAGTTTGAATCCAGGTGTGTGATATTTTAGTGCAAAGTTAAAATGTGCATGTTTGACAAAAGATGTACTTTATTGATGTTTGGTACAGTCAGGTCAGGAACTATGAATGCAGTATGAGAAAGTTGATGGTGAACTTGTGTACGTTTTCATCATTCTACTAACCTGCTATAAATGAGCATCATTATTTTCATGGCGTGAGTGTATACCAAATCTGTTCAAAACCCATTTCCCTACCTGATTGTGTTCAGTGTCTCATAATTCATAATTTTCTGGGTAATATTATGTACTCAAGACTTTATACCTGTTTATTCAGACATGCATTTTTTATGTTTTTAAATTGTGTTTGTTAATTCAGAAGTGCATCTATTTTTAACACTGAATGTACTGTACAACCACTAGTTTTGTTTTTAAATAATTCCAATGTTGATCTACCCTCTGACCATGCTGCAACCAATCCCTTGCAGTGTTCCTTCATGTGTGCATGTGTTCAGAGCGTTAGATCACGCCAATGTTGTTATATCAGTTCCTGAAAAGCCATGTCTTGTTGGAGACCTGGGTTTGTTTAACCATGTTGTTAGTGTAATGAGTGAATGCCATCACACAATCTTACACAGACCATCAATAAAGAATGTCTTTTTAGGTCTGAATATGGTGTGTTGTTTCTTCATTGTTTGTATGTTTCTGCATGTTTGGAAAGGCTTATGATAACAATATTACACAATTACTTTCATCATATGCACAACAACAATATACATGTAACAAAAGTTTGGTATCAGCCTAAGGCACCATATTTTAGGAATAAATGTGTGAGAGTTGGTGGGTGTTAGCCTCTACCAGGCTTCAGGAGTGGCTGGAAAAAGTAGAAATTGGCCAAATACGAAATAGATGACACGCCAGTGGAGTTGGTCTGCTAATACTAAAGGAGTACAAAGCAGCAAAGTACTTTAGAGGACCAACTCTCCTGGCATGTTATAGCCTGGGTTCCATCCTGGTTAGTTTACGTCCGCTCCTACAGTCGCTACCACCAACCACTGACAGCGACTGTAGGAGCGGACGTAAACTAACCAGGATGGAACCCAGGCTAGGCATGTTATGTGTATTTTGCCAATATCTACTCATTCCAGCCGATTTTGAAGCCTGGTAGAAGCTGGGTTGGTGAATTGGTACAAAAGAGGTCGCTCTGATTGTGTCAGACTGCGCAAGAAGTTTGTTCGGTCGCAAAGTACCCTGGGCACGAGAATGCATGACGTCGCACCAGTGACCCTGGGTACGAGACTTCATGACGTTGCGGACACCCCCGCGTGTGAATGGTCTCGTCCAGACGCCATAGTAACCAGTCTGTTGAGAAACGGCAAGATGGCGGACAGCGAAGAGACTGCAGCGGACACTACGGCAGGTAAGGGCCGTTATACCTTCGTACGCGATTACTGAGCGCATCCGAGTACTGGCATTTTGAGGCAGGAAGCATCAGGGTTCGAGTAGGATGGAATATGCTTCCCCAATGCGAAAGAATTCGTCGTAGTTCATTAGAATGTGCAGAAAAACACAGTAGCAGACTACCTTGTCAGTGTCTCCAAACAGACGAAATCTTACACATCGTACCCTTTTTGTTGGACGTGTATTTAAACGTGTCTACCACCGTGTCATAGCCAAAGATCACGCTAAAACTTAGGCCTCTCTTAGCACTGTTACTGAAACTGACAACAACAATTTCAAACGATATAGAATTCATGTATTCAATATCAAATAGTATGTATATTTCGATAACTTTTCCATCTTTGCCTGGCGTACTAGTATCTTCTGCATGGATACCATTCAAACAGCTGGCTTCTAACCTGAAATCATAGTACTAGTAGTTACTTAGGATCATTGTCGTATATGTGTCTAGTATAGCCTACTCCCAAGATCAGATATTTACTGATCCGGACTCCCATTTTCAAACCAAACTGCTTGCAGTTGACTCACAGTGGATGGAATAAGGTATGTCATTTTTAAGTAGATGATGTGTATTAATTTCAGAAGGTGATTACAGAAGCACTTAGTAAGATCGAGGAGCTTAAAATCTATATTTTAATACTCACTTGGTAAGACACAGGATACGGATTACAAAAACTAATCAATTTTGATATGAAAATGGACTCCCTCCCTGTCACTGGCACATGTAGCCTGGGTGCCATCCTCCGTAGTGGCAGCTAACAACATCAGTGAGCCGGCGGCAACTACGGAGGATGGCACCCAGGGTATGGCACATGTACATGTCTCTATGATTCACCTCAAGTGTTTTGCCTGAAAGGAAGAAATTCGGTACATCTCCCTTTACCAATTAACTCACTTTGGGAGAATGTTGAAGTTGAAATGGTCACCATTTTTATCCACCAAAAATTAAAGAATGAACTTTATTGCTTGACAATCGTACATGATACAATGTGTGACAGTTAAGACAACAATACTACAACTAACTTACAACCATTTCCTACAAACTACTATTGATAACATTATGCCGAATCCGTGGGCCCTGATTCAGGTCAGTCTGAGGCTCACCCCGCCTCGGGTAAGTCTGCCGACAGCGCGCCGCCCGTACGCAAGTCCAAAAACCTGCAGGAGGCAACGCAGCATCTGAAGGAAGAGGCCCTGCGTCGCTTTGTTCTCCAAGGAGGAGAGGAGATGTCTACAACAGAGGAAGACCCTAGCAGTAATAGTACTGGTCCTAGTGCTGATGTAAAGATGCCGAAGAGCGGTGGTACTGAGGATGGGAGTGATAAAACAAGCAGCGATGCTCAAGCTCAGTCAGCGGACGCAATCGCAGGCGAAGCAAACACTCTAAACAACATGGCGTCCAAAGGTTCTGATGTTACTGCTGACAAAGGTACTGAAGGTACCACCCATGTCATCAATAAAGATACCAACGATACCTATGATATTCACGAAGATGACGCCCCAAGTACCACTGCAGAAGGTGGTACAGCGGTACCTGCAAAAAATGAGGTACCCGCAGAAAATGAGGTACCCGCTACAGATGGGAAGTCAGAGAATGATGACGGAGCTGCAAGTAGCTCTGGTAAGCAGGATGCAAGAGCAAAGCCCACAGGAGTAGAGTCAGGCCAGCCCAACACCCCAGCGGAGGGGAAAGCCGATGCATCCGGGAATTCGAAGGAAGAAGTCCCCGGGGCTGCCAGCACTCAGGAAGGCAAACCTGCGTCTCCCACCACTCAAGCAGAGAAGGATGAAACTCCGGCCCAGCAGACAAGCTCCAACTCTACGGAAAACCTCCAAGAGAAGTTGGAAGTAGCAAGCGACGTCCCTGCTGGTAGGATATACATGGATAGCCATATCCCTGCACATATGGAGCCGACTATGCACCTAATCCCTGCACCCCAATCCCAGCACCACAACCTGCATGCCCTGCACTTTTGCGCACTTTAGTCCTTAAACTGATCTTTGCATGATTATTATATTATAAATATTATTTAACATAAGCAAGCTGCATGAAGCACGAATCACAATTGGTCAACCCTGGGTACCTGGTGCAATATAATCCTGTTACCTATCACTTCTCTATGGTAGTTGCATGGTAGTCTTCCTATCTTAGGCCACACCAATTTAATTTGTTGCTTCTCGGATCGCCCTGTCCATTTTTTTCTGATTTGCAAAAAAAGAAAGATTTTTTTTGTTCTAAATTAACTGCAAAATGCTCAATGAAAGACATATTTTGGCCCCAATGGTTGAAAAAAGTCCTTTTCTTCCTAGTTCTTAAGTTTTTCAATGTAACAATGTAATTTTTTTGTTTCATTAAAAGTTCAAAATTGTTTTAATTATAAACCAGCCTGGTATGTTTACTGTACTTCATGGCTCATATTGTAACATTTCCGGCTATCATGGGATGCCTTGGCCTGGTTTTTTTTTTTTTTCCGCCCTCTCACTACTGATTTTTTCTGACAAAATCTGAGAAGCAACAAATTAAAATTGGTGTGGCCTTATGAAAAGGTGTCTTAAAATTCCTACTCACACTGCACCATTGTCCTTCATTCACCAGTACCTGTAAACGCCCACTTTAACTCCACCGGCACCAACTATCATGGTTTTCATTACCTTCCTCAATGCTATAATAAAGCAGCCATTATAAAAGTTATACAATGTACGTAAGCACAACAAGCCATATTAATTCCTAACGTTACCACAAGTGCTTGACCCATCTGTTACTCTTACAAGTAACA
>NW_017804331.1:1284193-1299857 GCF_001625305.1 Branchiostoma belcheri
CCCCCCCTTCTTCCCAGTTCTCAACAACTGTCCAAGTACCGTAAAAAGATTTCTGAGGTCTTCAAGTCTCTGGAATCTGCGATTTATCCCCCCTGTCCCTTATCAAATCTTCCCTTGCACATGTCAAGTGCTCGAGTTAAACTTCAGGTTGATTTCTAATCAAATACACATCACCAAATTATGTATTTCAGAATCAGCTGCTGCTCCAAATGATGACACCACAAACCCAGATTCTGCACAAAACGGAGAGGGGGCCGCTACAGCTGATGGTAAGTTGTTGTGTGCAGGCTTTACAGCAACCATAATTGTACATTTTCATAAAGATCCGCTGTGACATTTTGTTGGAAGTTTTACAGTACAGGGTATCCGGAAAGGTGTGGGCTAGGGCTGTGGTACCCTTTTTGGGCCTTGAAGGGTGTGCATGGGGGTTTGGTCTCTAAAGACTAAACACAGTACATGTACACAAGACAACTGTTACTCAAGCAACTTGATAGATTTGGAAAACTGTCAGACATTTCAAGTAGCGTTCACTACTTTTAGTCAGTGACCATTTGCTTGAGTATTTGTTTATTTGTTTATTTTGATTTTTCACAAAGTGAAGGGGGGGGCAAAACAGGTGCATACGCACCTTTACAAGTTGCCCTCCCCCAATCAATATCAGAATCAATTTTCTTGTGTATGCCATTACCTGGATGTCTAACCTTCATCGACAGTACGTGAACTTCACAATTAAAATTTTCAAAAACAAGTTTCATACTACGCAAACTTTACTTTCCAGAGCCCAGCCCACAGGAAGCAACTCCAGCAAATACAGAATCCACCCAAAATGGAGCCGAAGCTCCTACAGCAAACGGTTAGTTTTTAGCTACAGTATAACTTGTTACGTGAATGTTATCCAAAGCACAAATAGCTAACAATGAGTCATTCTGAAATGTAAAAAAAAAATAGATCTATACTGTTCTGTGTATTGTGTTGTGAATGTTTTGTTCAACTTCAAGAATGGAAATCGTCACTCTGATGATACAAAATAAGTAGACCATTTTAAAAATCTATCCAGTTACTCAAACAACAACTTCCTTGTGTATCTCATTAGCTGGATGTCTAACCTTCATCACTGTATTTTGTTCACCATTTGTGTTGACTAATATGAATCCTTGTACCCCTTGCATTAACATCTGTGTCCATAATATCACCATAGTCCATTAAAATCGCCACCTTGAGAAAAAGTGTGCTTAAAGATATTTTTACCACAACATACCCTAGTAAGTACATTTGAGGTGTGCAGGAGTGCATACCAAAAGTATGTTGCAGTAAAAGTATCTTTAAGCACACTGTTTCTCAAGGTGGTGATATTATGGACCCTGGTGATATTATGGACACGGACGTTGCTACCTTTCCATGATCAATTCTGACATAATGAAATATGTCATGCTACGTCCCAACCCCTTGCCTTCATGTATTGCAGAAGACTCCAGCCAGCCTGCTGAGAGTGGCCAGGAACAGGGGCAACAAGACATCCAGTGGGTGGAAGGTCAGTAAATATTTGGTCTACATTTTGTTTTCTGAAAACTACTCAGACTTTTTAGGTGAGTTAGTGGCCCTGCAGAAACTGATACTGTTCCCCTGATAAACACTTTCTGTGTTCCTTGTTTTGAACTAATGTTCTTGCATGTATTTGGGCAGGTACACAGCTTACAAAATTGTTTGGTTTGTCCACCCCTGCCTTGCATTCGTGACATGATGTCATATAAGAATTACATTAGATTTGCCTGATAAATAAGTGCCTTATAGTAAAATGTAGAACCTTATTCCAACACAAGGATTACACAGAGATCAAATTTTCAATGACCGCTGTCGCCTTCATCAGGATAATTAATAATAACCAATCACTTCAAAACTTAATCTTGCAAGAGCTACGGTTACAGACACGTGACCTTATTCACACGAGACTTTATATATGTGACGTTTCTATACGTGACGTCAGCAATTGAAGGTGACGTTGGTCGTTGAAGATTTGATCTCTGTGTAATCCTTGTGTTGGGATAAAGTTTAGTATGATTACATGTACTCCCAACAATGTACTTTATTAAATTCTTTTATCATAACTACCTTTTGATTGTACTTAAGTAACCTTTTATTATGTTATGTATGTCACAGGGAGCTTTAAAAAGCGCCAAAATGGCGATATGCTAACCTGTATAAATAAATAAAAATGAAATGAAATGAAACACAGATGAACTTTCATAATAATCACTTTGATAATAGCAATTGCCTTAATATTGTGTTTTTTTTTCATCCAGAATCAGGACAGTCTGAGGACCAAGCTGCGGCAGACACAACTCAGGCAGCAGCAGAAGGTGCCGCAGACAAGACAGAGGAACCGTCCGAAGCAGTCCCTGCAGCAGGTATATACTGATTTTTTATTCGTCACCAACGATACAAAATTGCGGTGCTAACTTATAAGGCTCCTGAATTCATTTGCCGTTTACAATTCGTTTGACATACAGGGGTTACCATTGCGCACGGAATATATAACTCTGACAGGTGGAGGACAATAAAAAGCAGAACTAAATGATATTTGAACTCAACAATCCCCTACTGTGCTGGACTGCTGAATGATTCGAATACTGCCTGATTGTGCAGCACTGAGGACTTTTTAAGATTTCAATTGTTGCTAAATGCTGTTTGTAATTATGAGTATTTTTAGCGTAATTAAGAATTGTGATTTTAAGTATATGTAATGGAGTATGTAATTCAGTCGGCAGACTGTGAAGTGCTTATTGTTGTTTTACTACTACAAATAAACCATTTATACATAACTCAAGCATTAAAAGATACAGGTTCATTAAGATTATTTTACACTGAAACTGGTAACTTTATCAATAGATGTCAAATCAATACATCAAACAGGTGATGAAGTGACAGCAGACAGCCAGCAGGGACAGCCCGACACCGACACAGCTGGAGATCAGGTGCCACAGCCTGCTGCTCAGGACAGCACTCAGGAAAAGCAAGGGGACAGCACTGAAAAGCCGGAGACAGCAGCAACTGCTGATGCCACCGAACAGCCTGCACAGCCATCCGATGACACTGCCGGCAAGGACGCTGACGCTGCTCAGGCTGCTGAACAAGAGAAACAGCCAGAGGTCACACCAGCAGACGCAGGTGAACAGCAAGCACAGCCAGAGGTCACTCCTGGAGAGGCTAGTGAACAGCAAGCACAGCAGGAGGAGACAGCAGCAGACAGTAGTGAACAGAAAGCAAAGCCTGAAGAGACTGCAGGACAGCCTGCAGAACAGCAGGCTGCACCAGAGGAAGCAGCAAAAGACAGCAGTGAACAGCAAGAAGTTGCCGACAAACCAAAGGATGATGCAGCACCGGGTAAGGGCAACAAAGGAATTATAATATTTATGTAACTACAGTCAGAGGTTAGCTAATAGCGGTCAAATATGGTCAGTCACTGACAACAACCTCCAGTCATTCAAAACAAGAGTACACCGGCATCTTCTTTCCACCATCAGGACTTCTACATGTAGCTAGAACCTTGCAGTTGCTGTAAACCAATGATAAGCCAGGAGTGCTATAATGGACCTATACCATTATTACGTCACAGTTTGTTTACCTGTTCTAAAGAACATTCTAGAACGGTCAGTTAAAGAATAAAGATAAAGATCATTTCAAAGTTTTCAAAGTAAGGTATGTGTGATTTTTGCTGCGTCTAGTTGTGTTGGCACAGCACTACATGCCGCATGGGTGATTTAGTTGTGACATTAGCCGAAAGTAGTACTGTACTAAAAGCCTTATATTAGGCTAACGCTACACAAACACACACTGCGCTACGCACCCCTGTACAATATAAACGGCAATTGACCGGCATTCATTGCGGTAAACAAACTGTGACGTAATAATGGTATAGGTCCATTGTAATGTTATAACCCAGGCTATTGTTTTTGTTAGCACATTATAGAATATAAATCTAATGTGCTTTTCCCGTTATCATCAGCTGCAGCTGAAGCCGGCCAGGAGCAGGAAGCTGCACCTGTAACAGGTGACGAAGTTACCGAGGGCACAGAGGGCGGCATGCCGGCCAACTTCTTCTACAACTACGCAGAGCGGGTGTCCAAACCACACGTGACTCAGGACTCCGGCATTCCTCTCAACCTGATGGAGCTACAGTATCCTTTCCAGTGGTCAAATCCTTTTTTTTTCTATGCTGTCACCAAAGTCCTCAGCTTAGCAGCTGTACCGAAATAACGTTCGCTATAAGGTTGCTGACGGGAAGCGCTGAGGTAGCCATTATGGTTTAAAATGGGGTAGGGAATTTTCCCGACCAGCCTCGTAACCCCTGCTTCTCCTATTGGGTCAGTTAGTCCTCACTACTTGTGAGAAATTGGGCTGGTCTCAATCATGATGTTTCTGACTCAGGGAGAAGAGTTGCTGTTACAGTTCTACTCGGTAACCCGTAACCCAGGTGAGTGGTAATACCATTCAGGTGGTAATGCTATTCAGGTGATACCATTCAGGTGGTTAACCAACTTTGAAGTGGCCTAATGGCCGTGTTACGTGGCGACCACTAAGTAAAAAAAAAATTACCTTAACCCACGCGACAGCCACTCGTTTGGGTACGACTGCAAGCGGCGCTCGAACCTTCACCTGGTGGATAAGGACACGGTGGTGTTCATTGCCGGGAACGCGGTGGAGGTTTTGGGTCTGGAGACGGGAGAACAGAAGTACCTGCACAGCACCAGTGGCAGGGGCGTCGGCGCACTGACGGTAAGTCATGTTACAATATAGACTGGTTTATTTCGAAAAGAACATGCATACAACATACATATAAGTTGCTAATTGCAGCCCGCAGGCTGAATTGGGCAGCTTTTACAATGAGATACACAAGTAGAATATATATAACATGTACATAACTTAACCATAAGCATCAAATATTGCACTAGATTATTGCACTTTTATGTTAAAATTACGGCGATTACAAAATTGGTTACAAATTACATGAAATAGCTAAAAAACTATTACATCTACTATAAGATAAAACACTATTACAACACATACAGCTATTATAAAAAATAATCTACTATAAGTCCAAGGTGTTCAATATGTGCAACATTGAGGGAACCGGGCTACGTAGATATCTTTGTGTCCCTTTGGGTGGTTTGTATCGCCGTGTTTGTCTAAGCTGCATGTTGTGTGGGTGGTTACTGTCTGCAGGTAGCCAGGGGGCGTGCCTAGGCGTTACAATAGAATAAGTAAAACAATAATATGACATACTGGTAATACAATATAGAGCATTGAATGTAACTGTCCCTCAATACATTTGTCAGGGCTGGAAATACTGAGTGCATGGGCACCTTAGTGCACCCAAATTTGGAGCTGTGCACCCAGTTTTTTTCTGTGGGTGCACCAGTGTACCCATATATTTTCTTAGGTTTAACGTATTTAAAACTGTATAGTAGTTATTCTTAACATCTAAGTGTCAGAAAAAATTACAATCATTGTTATAGCACTTTTTTTGAAATGAAACAAAATTATTATTAATAGTTTTTGCTGACATTCTACTTATTTTATCTTATGTGTTGGCCTCTTCTTCGTGTCCAAAGATGTTATGATTTTATCTTATATTTTGCACCTAAAGTATTTTTTGTGCACCCAATTTTTAAGGTTGGGTGTACCGCGTCATGCAGCTCTTGTTGTTCTGTGCTGTTTCTTCCTTCCTGTTTTTGCTTTTGCAGTCCTACAGGCACACGTGCTGCTCATTTACCCATTTCACGTTACAGGTTTTCGTTCATCTTTCAATTTGTGGGACATCTTGACTCTCTGGTCATAGTTACAGGACGCGCAATTTCTTGTTTGTTTTTTCTGGGAACAGGCCAAAATCAATGTGCATCCATAAAAATTACTTGGTGTAGCCTAATACAAGGTAGAGCATAATAAATTGAATGTAACAATTCTTCCTACAGGTGCACCCAAGCCAGAAGTACTTCGCTGTAGCGGAGAAGGGTGACCAGCCCAACATCAACATCTACGAGTGGCCGTCCATGCGGCTGTACCGCGTCATGCGCGCGGGAACGGCCGAGGCCTACGCCTTCGTGGACTTCAACCCCAGCGGGGACCTGCTGGCCTCGGTCGGCAGCTACCCGGACTTCATGCTCACCATCTGGGACTGGAAGAACGAGCAGATCGTCCTCAGGTCCAAGGCCTTCGGTCAGGACGTCTTCCGGGTGACCTTCTCACCAGAAAACGAGGGCTTCCTCACGTCCAGCGGTATCGGCCACATCAGGTATCAGTGTCAGAAACACCCATCTGTAGTCTGCATTTTGCAGAGACATTTTCAAAGAAAGATTAAGCAATCCGCAAAGAAATCAGGCTAGGGATTCAATGGTGTTTGAGAGCTTTTGTGCTTACTCGATAATATACAAGTAATTTCGCATGTATTTTTCAAACTGCATGTAAAAAGTGTTGCTAGATTGTTGTAATAACTGACACTTTTTCTATCTGCGCTTACAGATTTTGGAAGATGGCACGGACGTTCACGGGTTTGAAGCTGCAGGGAGAGCTGGGAAGGTTCGGCAAGACGGCCATCTCAGACATCGAGGGCTACGTGGAACTGCCTGATGGGAAGGTGAGCAGGCCTGCCGCTTTTTACAGTTAGGAGTTGTAGCTGTCATATTTGGAGTGTGAGGTGGATAATGGAGGTCCCGTGTTTGAGGAAAGTTAGGAGTTGCAGCTGTCATATTTCGAGTTGAGGTGGATAGTGGAGGTCCCGTGTTTGAGGAAAGTTAGGAGTTGTAGCTGTCATATTTCGGGTGTGAGGTGGATAGTGGAGGTCCCGTGTTTGAGGAAAGTTAGGAGTTGTAGCTGTCATATTTCGAGTGTGAGGTGGATAGTGGAAGTCCCGTGTTTGAGGAAAGCCACACCTTGAGCACACCATACATGTAGACGCTGCCGTAGGGGTTTCCCATTGTGAGTTGATCAAACCATTCTGTCTTAAAATAGGAAATCTCCCCTACAGCTTTGTCTGTGGAGTCAAGCTTGCCTAAGCTTGATGCTTCTGACTTAGGGAGAAGAGTTGATGCTGTAGTGAGTGTTAGTTCAGTGCTTAGAAGTGGCCCTTGCAGCTTTGCACTGAGCAAACTCGTTTTAAAGATCCATCGTTGTAAACTACATTGCTCTGTGGATGTTGTGTGAACAGAATACATCGGCTGAACTTGACATTCCCCTGTTGCTATTGTGTGAACCTGAACTTGATTGTTGAACTTGTCCCCACAGGTCCTATCCGGTACAGAGTGGGGGAGCCTGCTGCTGTGGGAGGGGGGTCTGATGTTCTGTGAACATGAACTTGAAATTGACTGAACTTGATGGTTGACCTTACCGTTTGTTACAGGTTCTATCCGGGACAGAGTGGGGGAGCCTGCTTCTGTGGGAGGGGGGCCTGATTAAGGTGGAGATTCTGAGGAAGGGGAAGAAGCATGGACTTGAACTGTACTGAACTTGATTGTTGAACTTGTTGATGTGTGAACTTGACTGTTGAACTTGCCATTACAGGTACTATCCGGTACAGAGTGGGGGAGCCTGCTGCTGTGGGAGGGGGGCCTGATTAAGGTGGAGATTGTGAGGAAGGGGAAGAAGCCGTGCCACCAGGGGGAGGTCGAGCAGCTGGTCATGGACGAGGGAGAACTCATCACCATTGGAGCAGATGGCTGCGTCAGGGTAAGGGCCACTTTCACTTTCTTAAGCTTCACTATCTGCCCTCTGTTAGGGTCAGGGTCAGTTTCCCTTTCTTAACTCCATATCTCTTTTCATTTTCATTGCTGTGCCAGCCAAATGTGTCAAAATGTTTAAAACATTCGGGGGTTGGTCTGGAGGTTCGAGCATGGTGCTGATGCTTGACTGTAAGTCAGCAGAATACCAGCCAACAATTCAGAAATGAGTTAGCAGTGTTCCTGGATCAAATTTGACTCAAATCCATCTTGATTTGTGTAGAAAGGTAGCCGTGGCCTAAATCTGGTCAGACTGCTCCTAAACATTAGCCAAAGCAAAAAAAATCGGAAACACAAATTCAGGAGTAGGTTGTGAATGTATGAGATGAGCTTAACGGAATCAATAATTGAACAGGTGTTAAAAAAAAAAAATAAATAAAATGAGGTGAAGATCAATTCTAGACTCTTTTCATAGGTGATGTTGCAGTAAATCTAACATTTTGGCCCGTTCCTGGCTGTCCCTATAGGTGTGGGACTTTGAGACGATTGACATTATGTAGTAGCAAGTGGCAGGACAGAGTTGGAGGGGCTGGTCACCATGTATAACGTTACCTCCCTACAGGTGTGGGACTTGATTGATGATTGACATTATGTAGAAAGTGGTAGGACAGAGTTGGAGGGGCTGGTCACCATGTATAACATTACCTCCCTACAGTTGTGGGACTTGATTGATGATTGACATTATGTAGCAAGTGGTAGGACAGAGCTGGAGGGGCTGGTCACCATGTATAATGTTACCTCCCTACAGGTGTGGGACTTTGAGACGATTGACACGGCCGACACCGTGGACGACACAAATCAGTTTGAGATGGAGCCCATGAACGAGCTCAAGGTCGGCAGCGGCGTCCACCTCAAGTCCATGACCAAGTCCGTGGACCCGGAACAGTCCACCATGTGGTACGCACAGGTAAGTCCACGTTGCTCAGCTTACTAAGTTATGGCTTGTCCAAATTATGGTACAGGGCTTGAAATTCATTTTTGGGAATAGGTGCACTGGTGCACCCAACCTAAAAAATTAAGTGCACCAAAAATTTTTTGGGTGCACCATATAAAACAAAACCTAATTACAGATCTTACTTCTCCTCTTCTGAGCTTGAATTTGAAATGGATTCTGAAACTAGTACTACAACAAAGTACTACTACAAATTTTTCTGACACTGATGCCAAGAATACTCTGTATTACTGTATACATTTAATATGTACAAAAATACGCACAAAAGTATTTGGGTGCACCAGTGCATCCACAGAAAAAAATTGGGTGCACAGCTCCAAATTTGGGTGCACTAAGGTGCACATGCACCCAGTATTTCGAGCCCTGTGGTACGATAGTGTAAATGTCAGGAATGGGATGGGTATATACTGTCTTGGTATGATAAACCTTATCTTCTGTATCTAAAGCTTCTGTATCTGTATAGCTGGTATAGCCGCCCTTTGGCATAGCACTCTGACTAATGTCAACCTTGCCATTTCCATTTTGACTACAGGATGCCAATGGAGGCATCTGGAAGCTGGACCTCTCCTTCTCACACACGGTACGTTTCATGTCATTCTTCACAACGATGTCTGAAAAGTGTTTGAAATTATGTGACAGTGACATTTTATACATTTGTATTTGCAATTTGTACCTTTGGAAAGCAAACTTAATGATCACAATGTTTTCAGCACCAAGGACAGTGGCAGAAATTGAACACCAGTCAGCACTAAATTGGATGTGTTTTTTTGTCTATCTTGTTTTGTCTATCTTGTGTTGCATTTTGCAAATATTAAAATCATATTTTTCATAATGATCACTTTAGAATTCTGACTGGCTAGTAGAAAGAGACACCCCTGGAGTTCTAAAAGCTAAAAGTTGCAGCTCATACAATTTGTCCCTACCGATCTCCTAATGTACTGATGTTCCCCATGTACAGACAAAAGCCCCAGAGCAGTTGTACCACTACCACGCTGGGAAGATTTCGGGGCTGTCGGCGTCTCCCAACACTCACCTGTTTGCCACCATCGGATCAGACAGTGGGTCTTCTTACCTAGTCTTAGTGTTAATTGTAAAGAGTGGTTGCTGTGATTTCTCAAGCAGCAAGTAGATCGAGTTGATTATTTTCTTTTTGGTAAATATTAGGTCTTGTTATTGATGCCTATGTGCCCAAGTCAATCTTTCAACTCAAGTAGGACTGTTTTTACCAAATTCCTCTTCCCACTGCAAATTCTATATCTGAGTTACCAGTACAACTGCCCTTCGGTATAACACACCAGCTTCTGTAACTGTATAGCCGGTATAACCGCCCTTCGGCGTAACACACCAGCTTCTGTATCTGTATAGCCGGTATAACCGCCCTTCGGCGTAACACACCAGCTTCTGTATCTGTATAGCCGGTATAACCGCCCTTCGGCGTAACACACCAGCTTCTGTATCGGTATAGCCGGTATAACCGCCCTTGGGCAGAACATACCAGCTAATTATGCTGACGACGAATTACACTGGGAAAACACACTAGCTAAGTCTGTTTGTTTGTTATTGTAGTGACATTAAACTATTGTTACTCCCCCTCCTCCAGGCCGTGTGCATGTGTATGACCACGCTGCCAAGCTGCCCCTCTGTACTGCTAAGTACACTGCTGGTGGGTCTGCACTGTGTTGGGCACCTCTTGTGGTAAGTTCTTCCACGCAGTCTTTATTTCTTTCTTTATTTCTTTATTTGAATTTACCACATGCAAAAACAAGTGGAAGGGAGGACAAAACAGGTGTATCAACACCTTTACAAGTTGTCCTCCCAAACCTGAAATGATAATACAAAACAATACGGAACCAAGTCAAACAATAAACATTAGGCATAAGACATCAAAAATCAGTAAACATGAAATATACAATTCAGTAAAAGTTATACAGAGAATTGATTATGTACAAAAATTATCAATAGTCTAATAAGTAATGACCAGCTAGCGAGACGTAGCTTGTCTCTCACCAACACCTTCAGAACCAAAATCCGAACCTTACTTGGAAATCCATACACAGTGAATTTTGACTCTGACCCAAGGTAATTTTTATTAGTATTTTTAATAGTGATCATTAGTTTAAGCCTTGGTGTATTTTGTATACTGGGGTAGATAATCCTGTAGATATAATGAGTTGACAACTCTGATTTTAATGTCCTGCCGCAGCTAGCCATATCACACGAACTACTTGTTACACTCAATCTTTGCACATTTGATTGCAGGTGTTGTTTAAAGCTTTCTAGTGATGATGCCCCAACTGTGCTTGGTGACAATGACTTCCAGTCTAGGATAGTTCTGTGGAAATACGAGTTTTTCAACACCTCAATTCTTGGTTGATAACTCTGATATTTGAAGGCATGACTGTTCCTTGTTCTTTTCTGGGCTGGTATCAGGTACTTAGTGGTTGGTACGTCCACCAGTTTATTCCATTCTCTGTTCCCTCCAGGTTGACCCTGAGGGCTCGACCCTGATCGCAGGGTTCACGGACGGCGTGGTGCGCGTCCTGACGGTGGCTCGGAAGCCGCAGGCGGACGGGAACAGCGGCGGGGATGCCCCCACGGAGATCACGCTGCAGCAGGCCTTCAAACCGCACGCAGGCACAGTCACCGCCATGGCACTGGACAGCAAGGGGAAGATTCTCGCCACCGGGGTCAGTTGTTCATATTCACTTTTGATGTATTTAGAATCCTATTGAAGCTGTCTTTATGTAGAGTCACCATACTCTGAGAGTGGCTGGAAATCAGGGTTTTCTTTTACACAACCAAAATTTGCTTACTCCAGTCAGAAGCTCTGAGGAAGGTGTCTGATAGACACCAAAACATAAGGTAGCAAGGTAGAGACATATTTGGTTGTGTAAAAGAAAACTGCAATATCCTATACACCACCAACTTGATGGAACTATTTTGAGAGTGGCTGTCAAAACGTGAAGCTGTGAAGTTCTTACTTTTTCACATGGCAGTGGTGAAGTGACTGCACAGAGGGCTTCAGTCATCAAGTTTTGATCACACTCAGCAAAGTTACAATGTACCATGGAAAACTTTGGAGAAAAAAAGGGTTTTCTTTGGGTCTTTCTGGCCGAAATTGGGGCATTCAATTTTTAGTAAGGGACGGTTGCCCAGACGCTCTGCAATCTGAAGGCCTGCTTTTTCAAATTAAAAACTTCTGTTCAGGAAGCTTTGATTTTCAATCTCTTGATGTTTGATCCGTCTGAATCCTTATTGTCCTAACAAATCATTACTATTATTGTTGTTTTGCAGGGTGAAGACAAAACTGTGTTTTTCCTGACAGTGGGAGAGAAGTATGAACCCATCGGCTTCGTCTCTGTACCCGGACCGGTGTCATGTGTCGAGTGGTCTCCTGAATCTGAGGTCAGTTTAAACTGTGTTTGTTTGTTTGTTTTATTAGGCTCTCCATTAGGCCTAGGGAAAAAATGTTGTGTTTCCTGTTTCCCAACTGACTCTAGAAAAGCTGCCTACCCTAGTACACATTTTTTTTGTGTGTGGACCCCTGCAAGGGACATAATTTTTGGAGCTGATCAACCTTTTTGAGCTCCATGATCTGACACTTGAGTGATAAAACGTTGTACAATTGGTTTTAGAATATTGACATTGAAAATAAAAGTTTTACTTTTTTAAACTGTATTGTATAAGTTGGACCCTGAAGTCTGAAAAGAAAAGAAAAACCCTACCTGCTGACCCTAATTTTTTTCAGGACTGAAACATGTTTTTCCTACACCTTAGTGCTACATAAGGTATTTATTACTAAACATATCACACATTGGCTTAGTCAGCCATCAGCGGGCATGCAAAAGAAGTGGAAAGGGTCCCTGAAAATCTTCAACAGCGAATACAAACCATTTGACTAAACTTAGTAAAATGTTGAAATTTATTCCAACACAAGGGGTTCACAGAGATCAAATTTTCAATGACCACTGTCGCCTTAATCAGGATAATTAGTGACTAATCACTTCTAAACGTAAACTCGCGAGAGTTACGGTTACAGATACGTGATCTTATTCGCATGAGCCTTTAGTCAAAAGTTATCACGATAGTGTAGCATTTCCATGCTGACATGCTCGTCCCTGTTGCTTATGGTTCCAGG
This sequence comes from Branchiostoma belcheri, assembly GCF_001625305.1. Classification (NCBI taxonomy): domain Eukaryota; kingdom Metazoa; phylum Chordata; class Leptocardii; order Amphioxiformes; family Branchiostomatidae; genus Branchiostoma; species Branchiostoma belcheri. The sequence goes on from NW_017804331.1 coordinate 1,297,053, forward strand.
TCGGAGTTTAATTCTGACCAGGGTTCCAAATAGTGCGCAGTAAATCGCCGGATCTGCGAGGTTGTCACGCTAGGTTTGGCTCCCCATAGCTCGGCGATCGCTGTAGATTTTCAACTAGGTTTTGAATTGATCAAAAAGCCTTGGGATTGTAGTGTTTTTCGGCGCGGTGAAGTTGGACGGCCAGCGAAGCGTTTTTGGTATTAGTCCGCGAGCAAGGGTGATGCGGTTTGTCGCCTGATGACCCAAATAGCTGCGTTCTATGTGGAATTTCTAGGGGTTCGCGTCGCCGGATTTTGCGAAAAACTTATCGCAACAACCTATATTTTTTTTCTGTTTTTTCAGAAACAGAAAGTAGTAAGCTATTTCAGCATATAAGCCGTTAGCCTGGGAAAATCGTTTTTTCCTAGCAGGTCCGTTGAAAAAACTGCAAAAAAACTACATTTTTCGTATCCAAAATTTTCGTTTAACTACAGTTTCTACCCAAATTATAGAGTCGACGGACAATAACCAAAATTGTATCGGAAGCCGGCTGGAAACCTCCGTTGACTGATGTAATGAGATTTCCCGGCGTACTTTTTTTGGCGGAGTTATAGCCCTTCGGTCTGAGGGTGTCCGCCGGATCCAAAATCGTAAAAAAAACTCCGGTCCGAGACCTTAAGTCAAACCCAGGGTCCCCAGAAGCTGCTGGTGTGCTGCACTAACGGCACGGTTGTGGAGTTGATACTGTTCTACAACAAACTTAGAACATAGCTATAGAACATACGATGAACTTATGTATGACCGTGAAGTTACAACCATCTGTTACACAGGGTCCCCAGAAACTGCTAGTGTGCTGCACTAACGGCACGGTTGTGGAGTTGGCCGCCCCAGAGCCAGGGACAATCGACACATCGACATCCTTCAAGATCGAAGGTCTGGACATGCGGGGATTCACCTTCAAAAGCATCAAGTCAGAGCTACGGGTAAGCTTGTTTAATTTCTTTTACTTTAATTTCTTTTGTTTAATTTCTTTTCGTAGATGTAAAAACTAGTTTACACACTTCAGTTATAATTTCTGTGTCTTGATTTTGTTTAATTAATCAATTATTTCATTGTTTAATTTTGATATTTAATTCAAATATGTTTTGTCATGTATCATACATGTAGTTACCTTTGTTTGGGGTAGGCCCTTTAAAAAACCACCTAGGTTTCTGGCCTACCCCGCATATTCTCTTATTGTTATCATTTGATTATGTAACTTTTTTTATACATGCAAATAATAAGTAAACAATAAACAAAACAATAAATAAACAAAACAAGCTTGTAACTTGATTTGCTTTGGTAAAGACTGATTTTTTTCATGGCTTTTAACCCTTGTCCTGCTGGCATTTTTTTTACACAATATTTTCAAATAATTTGATGTCTTAATCAGGTCATAGACCCTTGACTTTTTTGCCCTGCGGTGGCGTAGTTACTTCCGCATTCTTTGAGTTTCACTGCAGTGTGATGGGTTGCACGAGAAATACCCCCAAATCATACGGGGGCGTACACACACAGAGCACTACATAGATGGTACTGTATGTGCAACGAGCTCTGCAGGACAAGGGTTTTAATAGCACGTCGGCAGAACGTACTGCGCCTGCGCAGAACCCTGTATTTTCACGATTTTCGGTGGATTTTTGGTCAACGTTGCATCAGAATTTTGCCTGTTGCAAAGGATATCTTTTCCTACATAACATTTGGAAACTACAGACGGGTTGTTAACCTTATATGCGCTAGTACGACCTTATATGGGACGTTCTGCCAAAGTGCTATGTACAATACATTACGGGTTTCGCGCAGGTGCAGTACGTTCTGCCGATGTGCCGGTATTAATAAATGTTGTATTTATGCTACATGTTTGTACATTGCTATGTATATCTGTTATCTCTGTGTGTTTCATTTTTTCTGACAGAGGGAAGAAGAACGAATCAGGAAGGAGGAAGAGAGGGAGCAGAGGAAGAAGGAAAGAGAACGAAGGAGAAAGATCCGGCAACAGCAGGGGATAGAGGATGATGAAGAAGAAGGTATGATTAACGTCTAATTGAATAATAAGCAGCTGTTATATTAGGTCCTGCATTACCTGTACCTTACAGTACTAGCCTTGTGCTAATGGGGTTGATGAAGCATTGTTCTCGTTGTAATACTTACCTTTGTTTTTGGCTCTTACCCAAACACATCAGGTCAATGACCTCAACCAGATGTCTGTCACCATGGTAACTGGTGCTGTAGCAGATGTTGGGTTACCTAATGTAGCAAGTGGCAGGACAGAGTTGGAGGGGCTGGGCACTTTATATATCAAATGTGTTTGAGTAAGAATATAAACAGAGCACAGTAGTTTGTTAGACCAGACAGTGATGGTAAACATGACACATTTGCTCTGTGAATGTTACCTGTCTAATTCACCCTGCCTTTTCTTGTCTGTTATCCAGTTGAGGAAGGTGAGATTGAGCTGGAGACGCCCATGTACCTCCCCCCTGTACCCAGCCCCATCCTGCAGGGCTTCTACCACGGACCCCCCGGAACTGTCTGGCTCTCTATGGTGAGTACACCCCCTGAAGCAGGTATTGCTTTGCAAATGTTACCCTTCTAGTTTGCTGAATATTTATGGCTTCACCACAAAGTGGTGAAGACATATTGTGTTCCCTCATGTTTCTTCTTCTCCTGCCATTTCTTTAAATGGATTCATCTCTGCCATTTTCTGGCCAAATAACACGAAATTTGGCATGAAGGTAGAGTGGGCAAATACCCTGACGCGTTTTTTTCATTTTTTTGAAAAATTGTTTT
>NW_017804331.1:1301735-1311693 GCF_001625305.1 Branchiostoma belcheri
AAATGCAAATCTTTCTGCTGTTTCCCTGTACAGGGTGAGTTTGATGCAGGTTACCTGTATGAGTGTAAGCTTCCCGAGGATGCTGAGGGGATCGAGGCTGTGAAACCCGGCAGAGCGGTACCCATGCTGGAGACGGACGACGTGCCCATCACCTGTATCTCTCTCAGGTGAGTGTGTACATCTTGGGATACAGTTACATGTAGATACCATACCAACAAAGTCATTAGGCTTTGAAGACTGTCAGTATTTGTGATTTGGAATGTTCATACAGTACGTTTGTTAATTGTGCACTATTCTGTCCTAGTTGGAACCAACAAAAAAATAATAACTATACAGTATTGTGTGTACATCGTTACATGCTGATCTTGTCCATCCAAGATGTTGGTATGGGCAAAATTCCATCAATTGGGGGATGCTGGCTAGACCACTGGATCGTTCCACAGCCGACTGATGATGTTTGTTAACTGTACATTATTCTGCTCCTCAGCTGTAACCAGCGACAGGTGCTGCTAGGCCTGGAGAACGGCAGCCTGTTGTTGGTGTGGATGATGATGATGTTTGTTAACTGTACATTATTCTGCTCCCCAGCTGTAACCAGCGACAGGTGCTGCTAGGCCTGGAGAACGGCAGCCTGTTGTTGGTGTGGATGATGCGATGATGTTTGTTAACTGTACCTTATTCTGCTCCTCAGCTGTAACCAGCGACAGGTGCTGCTAGGCCTGGAGAACGGCAGCCTGTTGTTGGTGTGGATGATAATGTTTGTTAACTGTACATTATTCTGCTCCCCAGCTGTAACCAGCGACAGGTGCTGCTAGGCCTGGAGAACGGCAGCCTGTTGTTGGTGTGGATGATGCGATGATGTTTGTTAACTGTACCTTATTCTGCCCCCCAGCTGTAACCAGCGACAGGTGCTGCTAGGCCTGGAGAACGGCAGCCTGTTGTTGGTGTGGATGATGATGATGTTTGTTAACTGTACATTATTCTGCTTCTCAGCTGTAACCAGCGACAGGTGCTGCTAGGCCTGGAGAACGGCAGCGTTCGGATCCACCCCCTGGAGGGAGACGATGACTGGGAGTCGCGGGACATCGCAGCTGAGTTCGGCGCCTACTGGCAATACAGCATCCACGACTCGCACGCTGGCAGCGTCACGCAGGTATTTGATTTGATTTGATTTATTGCACTATGTACAAAGGACTGCAATTTATTTTAGTGTATTGTTATGAATAGAAACAATAGACCGATGTAACTGAAAAATCTGGAGAAAATAAAAATCTCGAGATTTTATAGTAGCTATCAAAAAATTTCGAGATTTTTAGAAAAATTCATTTAGAAATTTTTTTTCATTTTTGATGAAGCATGAAAGGTCTCACAGGGGGTACATGTATTATGATCCATTGGGTGACAGAGAATCTCTCCACAAAATATCAGATGGGTAGGTTTAGGTAGTAAAAGACTAGAAGCACTAGTTCAAAGTGCTTTGCTCAGTCCAAATTTAATCTGCTCGTTGTTTGTGACAGATCGCCACCAGCTTCGAAATTGTAACAATACTGTGCACGTGGGACACAGGCAGCTGTTGCTGGTGTTGTGTCCCACACAGAGAAACAAATACAGGACAGGACAATACTCGTTTTCACTTCAGTTTAGTGGGGAATTAGTCGTGTGAAGTGCTTTTCCCAAGGGCACAAGATCGGTGGCATGTCAGGACCCGAACCCGGGACCTCTTGGTTCTGAGTCGAGCACTCTGCCGTTACGCCACACGACCCAAATTGTTTTGAATCAAAACAATAAACCAATGTTATACTTACAGATCGCCACCAGCTTCGACGACCAGTACCTCTTCACGGCCGGCGCGGACGGAAACGTCTTCGCCTTCAAGGTCCTGTCTCAGGAGGAGATCGACCGGTCCAGGGCGGCCGAGAGGGCAAAGGTCCCCTCAGCGAAGGTGAGCACGGCATCAGGTTTTGTCGTTATCATGAAAGTTCATCTGTGTTGGTAATTAATATCTGTGTCCATAATATCACCAGGGTCCATAATATCACCACCTTGAGAAATAGTGTGCTTAAAGATATTTTTACTGCAACATGCCCTAGGTATGTACATTTGAGGTGTGCAGGAGTGCATACCAAAAGTATGTTGCAGTAAAAATATCTTAAAGCACATTATTTCTCAAGGTGGCGATATTATGGACACGGATGTTACATGTTAAAAGTTAAAACTTTATCTCCAACACAAAAAATTCTCTCACCTAGAGCTTTTGACCAGTCACTAGTGGTCTTCCTCAGTAGACTGACCCAGTGAGGCTTGTCACGTGGCTTGTTTGAAGTGTGACGTCGACACTGGGTCAAAGGTATCTGGTATTTTTGTCATTGTCAGGTTGATTGACCCATGTATTGCATGTTGCAGTTTCAACAAAATAAGATAAGATACAAACAATTTACAATTTGTTGTTTTTATTGCAGTACAAGGATGAGGAGGCCATCAGAAGGGTGGAGGATATTGAGAGTGAAGACCATTACAGGTTTGTGGCAGCTTTCTATTTTGGATTTGAATGACACTAACCCTCTGACTTAGACCCATTTTACGTATGGTCATAAACCAGACAGTAAAAACATTGCATAAGGTTGAATTTTTCCTGAGTGTAAATGGGCCTGCTTTGATGTAGGTCAAGTACCTTTAGGGCTGCCATAAGTTCTTTATCTACGTCAAAGCATGCCGATTTGCACGCAGTAAGAATTAGATGCGCCCAGTTTTTCATTGTAGAACTGCCAGATATCGCAAGAGCACATTGCCTTACCTAGTAGACCTACTCAACAACAAAGGGTTAGCATTATCAATGACCAGGAAGATGAGCATACTGTAAGGTTCCAAATGTTTAGTTTATGTATGTAATTATATATACTATATATTCTTTATTGTCTTTTAATTGAAGATCATACTTTACTTCAGCTGTTGAAGGCTGCCACTGTACGATCTGTAATGATAATGAGGATGTAAATGAACCATTCATTTTATTTTATTATTTCTGACATGATTGTTTGATACTCTTCCCCCCCCCCAGCATCGAAGATGCCAAGCAGAAGGCGGAGCACGACAAGATGATGCGGCTGGCCGAGGAGCAGAAACAGAAAACGAGGAAAGCCATCAACCAGCTGCGGCGGAAGTTCAACAAGCTGATCGAACAGAACCAGGAGCTTCCGGGACACGCACAGCTCGACAGAGTGGTGAGTCTTTCTAAAAAGGTTATCATTTAGTAGTTACTGTAGTAGTGATTGGTATATTTCTCATATTAATATTTCAAAGTTTCGCAGATCACACATGTGTACACTGAATTGAACTGTGAATTTGATTTTCAGAATACAAATTTTACAATTGTCTAAAAGCATCAACAGGCTAAAACTGCTACAGTCTTTAACACATTGATTATAAATAGGTACATACATGGACAATAAAAATACAGGATGAGATACCTTATCATTTCATGAGTCTGCCCACCATACTGTACTTAATGTAGCCCACCTGTACAAGTGCCTGTATTAGACATCTGTGGGTCTGAAAAATATTGGGACATTGCAAATTGAATGTGGTAAAACATTACATTTTACATGGAAAAGAGTGTCTTTTTCATATTACACAATGTTCTACTAACAGCTATATTTTTTTTTTTTTAGACTGGTTTATTTGCAGAAACACATACTTCATACATACATAGTACAGTAGGTTAGAAGCTTTTTGCAGCCAAAGGCTGAATTGAGAAGCTTTTACAAATTTTTTAAAAAATTACATGACTAATACATAATATATATACATAAAAAGTGCCTTGAGAGGCATTAAACACCATTTATACGCTAGAATAATACACATTTATGCTAAAATTACATCATACAACTTCTGTTGGCAAATTACTTAGGTACAACTGACAATAATAAAAAAGTACAATTACATCATGTGCAACAACATAAAATGAAATCTACTGTATGGCAAGGTTATTCAGTATGTTCAGCATTGTGGGGACAGGACTGCATAAATATCTTTTTGTCCCAATGGGTGGTTTGTAGCGCCGTGTTTGCCTTAGCTGCATGTTGTGTGAGTGGTTACTAACTGGGGGTAGCCAGGGGGCGTGCCTAGACCTAGTGGCTGAAAGGGCAAAGGCCCGGCACAGGGTCAGTCTCCGTTCAGACAGACGTTGGAGGTCAAGAGTTGACAGGGCCTCGGAATACGAGTGATAGCTTCTACCCAGCATACTATATTTCTGCATCTCTATCTGTATAGCAGGTACAGCCCTTCGGCATAAGGCACCAGCTTTGCGGGCATGCGGCACAATGACAGCTAGCTATATTACGCCACAAATTTCATCGATCTTGTTTTACATGTACTTCTGTCCTCAGGAGTTTGAGCTTGACCCTGAGAACCGTACGGAGATGGAGCGGGTGACTCTGGAGCGGCTGCAGCTGGTCCATCGGGAGCTTGACTGGGAGAAGGAGAAACACTCGCTGGCCCTGCACAAGCTCAAGGCTAGGTAAGGCCTGGGGTTTATTTATAATTATTTGTATTTAGGTTTAGGATATTGAGTAGTGACAATAATTTTGTTCTGCCGTAGGGTGAGTGGGTGGAGAAAATTATGGCAATTAAAGCTGCAGCTTTATAGTCTTGGTAGGTCTGTAGCTGCCAGTTGCAGCACACTGCAGACAAATTATGCCAAAAGATTCTATAAAACCACATCAGTTCCCTATAATCGCGTGATTCCAAACCAGTGTTCTAGTCAACATCTGTCTCTCTGTCATTTGATGCTCATTTTGTTGCTCATGCCAAATCCATCGTCTTTGACTGACAAAAATGTAAAGATATGGAAAGAGATATCATTAATTATACCAGCAAAATTTGCCCCTGCAGGAAATGGGGTCTCAGGGAGTCAAGATTTTTAAAAACTCTTTACTTGACATGACGTTACATCAGACAAAATTGAGATGAGGCCACACCAATTTAATTCCTTGGTTAACGGATTTTCCGCTTCATTTTTTTCTGATTTGCAAATAAAAATAAAAATTCAGAATCAACTGCAAAATGCTCATATTTTGCCCTGAACCGTTGAAAACAGTCATTTTCTTACTACTTGTAACAGTCATTCCATCTTTCAATGCAGTAGTATCATTAAAAGTTCAAAATAGTTCAAAATTCATTGTTTAAATTTTGAACCAGCCTGGTGTGTTGACTTCATGGCTCCTGTCGTACCATTTTGGGCCATAATAGGATGCCTAGGCCTGTTTTTATTTTTTTATTTTTTTCGCCCGCCCGCTCCATTATTTTTATAGAAAAATCCGTTAACCAAGAAATTAAATTGGTGTGGCCTGATGGAAAAATATTTCAGGCAGGACAGAACAATGCTTATTGATTATATGATATCACATGGGTCATCCCCTGTGATCCCTTGCCGAATCCCAAAGGACCTGTTGTACAGTAAACTTGCCAATGGGACAAGAGCACGTGGTCGTCCTCACCTGCGCTTTAAAGACGTTATTAAATGGGACATGAAAGACATGGACATCATGAGATATCAACACATGGGAGACACTAGCAACAAACAGAACACTCTGGAGACAGGGAGTTAAGAAGGGCTTACATCGGCGGGAAGAAAAACAGAGACTTACATCAGAACTGATCAAGACGCTTTAAGCGCAAAACCAAGAATTAGTGCATGGTGTAGGTAAAGTACATTCATGGTCTTGTAAGACCGACGAAATGCCTGCTACATCCCTACAGGTTTAAGGACATCCTGATGTCGGAGCGGCTGGTGGTGCACAGTTTCGAGACGGGCCACCTGGTGTCGACGTTCCGGCTGGGGAAGCTGTCGGAGGAGTACTACCAGCTCCGGAGGGAGATGGAGCAAAGACAGTCGTCTGTGGTGGAGCCCGGGGAGTTCGGCAGCACACGGGAGTCAACGGACTACTCCCTCAAAGGTACGTTGTAATGGCTGAGTTAGTGTAATACTATGTAGATCACATTATGTACTTAGATGGAGCAAAGACAGTCGTTTGTGGTGGAGCCTGGGAATTACTTCATCAAAGGTAAGACTCCTTACCAGGTAAATATTGTACGTTTGGGAATGCATCTACAGCAGCGACACCTGTGCTGCAGTGCAATGTGAACCAGTCAGAATTGCCCTGAGGAAGGTGACAGACGGTCACTGAATGTAACCATTGATTGTGTGGTTGTGTCCATGGTGCTGATTGTGTGGTTGTGTCCATGGCGCTGATTGTGTGGTTGTGTCCACGGTGCTGATTCTGTCCATGGTGCTGATTGCGTGGTTGTGTCCATGGTGCTGATTGCGTGGTTGTGTCCATGGCGCTGATTGTGTGGTTGTGTCCATGGTGCTGATTGTGTGGTTGTGTCCACGGTGCTGATTGTGTGGTTGTGTCCACGGTGCTGATTGTGTGGTTGTGTCCACAGTGCTGATTCTGTCCATGGTGCTGATTGCATGGTTGTGTCCATGGTGCTGTTTGTGTGGTTGTGTGCATGGTGCTGATTGTGTGGTTGTGTCCATGGTGCTGATTGTGTGGTTGTGTCCATGGTGCTGATTGCGTGGTGGGTCATTTGTATCAGTATAGCCGGTATAACCGCCCTACGGTGTAACACACCAGCTTCTGTATCTGTATAGCCGGTATAACCGCCCTTCGGCGTAACACACCAGTATCTGTATCTGTATAGCCAGTATAACCGCCCTTCGGCGTAACACACCAGCTTCGCAGGCACGCGGCGCGGCGGCAGCTAGCTATATCACACCAAACGGCTTGTTACACTTAATCTTTGCACATTTGATTGCAGGAGTTGTTTAAAGCTTTCTAGTGATGATGCCCAAACTGTGCTTGGTAGCAACGAGTTCCAGTCTACGATAGTTCTGGGGAAATACGAGTTTTTGAATACCTGAATTCTTGGTTGATAACTCTGATATTTGAAACCATGACAGTTTCTTGTTCTTTTCTGGGCTGGTATACTTAGTGGTTGGTACGTCCACCAGTTTATTAGTCATTTTGTACATCATGCACAGTCTGGACATTCTACGTCTGTCTTCCAGCGACCCCCACTGTTATGTTCTCTTTTCTCCAGCTGCGAAGGAGAGTGAGGATGAGGATGAGCCTAGCCAGGCCGGCCTGGGGATCCCCGGGACGGTCCCGAAGAAGGGGCAGGTCCAGCTGACGGGACGGCTGGGGGAGAAGGTCGCCAAGGCCCTGAGGAAGGCCGAGCTCGCCAAGAAAAGACGGGAGAAAAGACAGACGGAGGTATGTCATTCATTAGGCCATACAAATTTCATTTGTTGTTTCTCGGATTTTTTCAGAAAAATATAAAGCGACAGGCCTAGGCATCAAATATATGATAGCCCCAAATGCTACGATAGGAGCCATGAAGTCCACATACCAGGCTAGATTGTAATTCAAACCACTGTATTGATAGATGGAAAAACAGTAACTATGAAGAGAAGGAACTTCCTTCAACTGTTGGGGCCAAAATATACATTTTGGAGTTGATTCAGAGGCTGAAAAAAATTTTTTTTTTTGGAAATTCTAAACAGCTTGTAATATTATCCTTACAGTGGGACGCTCTGCTCAGCAACAAGCCAGATGAGAACTATGAGGACCCGCAGGACCTGGCAGACATCAAATACGCTCAGGAGAACATGGGGGACGTAAAGCTGAAGACTGCCAAGGACTACACGGTGCCAGAACACCTGAGGATGAACGCAGAGAAGAAGAGAAACCAGCTCATTGTCCTGAGAGGATTGGTAGGCATTTATCATGAAAGTTCTTTAGTGTCTGTTAGTAGAATATTCTTCAATCAGTGACTTTTTTGAAAGGTAGAAACGCGTACCTCCACGTACATTCATTTGTGTCTGTAGTAATCATAGTAAAAAGTTGAACATTATTTATGTTTTGAAGTGATTGATCATTAATTGTCCTGATGCAGGCAACAGTGGTCGCTGAAAATTTGATCTCTGTTGAACCTGTGTGTTGGAATAAAGTTCAACTTTTTACTATGGTTGGCATTTATTTTACTGTTTAACACTCCTGATAACTTCAGCAAGCACCCTGTGTATTCGATCACATTATGTAGCAAGTGGCAGGCCATGGTTTGAGGGACTGGTCACCATCTATATGAAATACATGATATGAATGTGTTTGAGTAAGAATAAACAGAGCAGTAGTTTGTCAGGCTATAGGCCATGTGAAGGTCAACTTTGCAACTAGTCCCTCTCTGGTTTATTTTATTTTATTCACATTTATTTTTCGAGGATTGGGCAAAAAGTTATAAAACTTATCTCAGCCCTCTCCTCACACATAAAAGGAAACAATAAAACAAAGTAATAATAAGAAGAAGAAATGACAAAGGTACATAATGAGCTGGTGTACAAATCAAAATCAATCAACTAAATCAAACAAAACGTCCTGGTTTCTATAACCTTATTATGTTGCACAGACTAAGCATAGCAATAGATTAAAACTCCAGGAGAAAGCTATGCTAAATCAGCAATGAAGCAGCCACTGTTTCTTAAAAGTCCAGGCTTACCTTGCGGTAGGACAGCTCGGTACTTGCTAGTAATATTTTTTTACATCCATCTGTAAATATTTTGATGTTTTTTTAGAAATGTTTTTTTTTTAAATAAAAAATACACTTCTTGTGCTTTCAGATTCATCACCAGAAGGAGTTGTTTAATAGGCGGGTTTACGCTTTGAGGCAGGAGAAAATCGGTGTGATAGAAGAGGTAGGTTCAGGATCATCCTGTTCTCAATAACATCCACAATATTGTCAGATTATACTTGTCATGAACATCTATTTTTAAAGAATTATGTTCCTGTAAGGATATTCCATGTAGACTTGTAGGTATATTTATGGGCATGGCTTCAACCATGTAACCAATATCTTCTTACCAGTATATTTGTCTGACTTCAATGGAAAGCGGCCAGCTGGCTGATTTAAGTATTTTATGACTGAAACAAACAAACAAACAAATGAGACCTTGATATTTTCCCAGCAGGCTGATTTGAATATTTTATGATTAAACATTGACAAAAACAATAATAAAAAAATCAAACAAGTCTAATAATTTATGTATGTTCATGACCAAACAAAGCCTAAAACAAACAAACAAAAAGCCAATGATAATGTCTCAGAGTTGTGATGTATTGTTCCCCGGTGTTCACAGATCCAGCAGCATGTGACTGCCCTGGAAGCTTTGCAGTCTGATTATAATTTCCCAAAGCTGTGATCTGGAATAAAGAGACTCCTCTTTCTTTACACAACCAAGTGTTTTATTCAGGCGACATTTCTGTGACCGCCTGTCAACAGGTTTGCCCTGAGCAAGTTGACCAAAACATTGGCGAAACAAAAATTGTGTAAAAAGAGTCTCTTTATTCAGTGAATTACCAACCTGATAAAACCGTCATGATGTTTTGTTCCCTGGTGTTCACAGATCCAGCAGCATGTAACGGCCCTGGAAGCCTTACAGACAAAGTTGGCTCCCAGTAAGAGGAAGGGTCTGCCTCCTGTACCACAGCTGCTGCCTGATGAACAGCCGGAAAAGTCAGTCACTGTTTATATTATTCCTTTGGACTTCTGCATCTTTTAGATGAACTGTGTGTGTGTGTGTTTGTGTGTGTGTGCGTGTGTGCGTGCATGTGACTGTGTGTGTGTGTGACTGTGTGTGTGTGACTGTGTGTGTGTGCGTGTGTATGTGTGTGTGTGTGTGTGTGTGTGTGACTGTGTGTGTGTGTTTGTGTGTGTGTGTTTGTGTGTGTGTGTGCGTGTGTGTGAGTGTGTGTGTGTGTGTGTGTGTGTGTGTGTTTGTGTGTGTGTGTGTGTGTATGTGTGTGAGACTGTGTGTGTGTGTGAGTGTCTGTGTGTGTGTGTCTGTGTGTGTGAGTGTGTGTGTGTGAGTGTCTGTGTGTGTGTGTGTGTGTGTGAGTGTCTG
>NW_017804331.1:1311713-1311890 GCF_001625305.1 Branchiostoma belcheri
TGTGTGTGTGTGTGAGTGTGTGTGTGCGTGTGTGTGTGTTTGCGTGTGTGTGTGACTGTGTGTGTGTGACTGTGTGTGTGTGTGTGTGTGTGTGTGTGTGTGTGTGTGTGTGTGTGTGTGTGTGTGTGTGTGTGTGTGTGTGTGTGTGTGTGTGTGTGTGTGTGTGTGTGTGTGTGT
>NW_017804331.1:1311910-1358694 GCF_001625305.1 Branchiostoma belcheri
TTTGTGTGTGTGTGTGCGTGTGTGTGACTGTGTGTGTGTGACTGTGTGTATGCGTGTGTGTGTGTGTGACTGTGTGTATGCGTGTGCGTGTGTGTGACTGTGTGTGTGTGTGTGTGCGTGCGTGTGTGTGCGTGTGTGTGTGACTGTGTGTGTGTGACTCTGTGTGTGTGTGTGTGTGTGTGTGACTGTGTGTGTGTGCATGTGCGCGTGTGTGACTGTGTGTGTGTACATGCATGCGTGTGAATTAATGAAAGTGTGTGTGTGTGCTTGTGTGTGTGTGTGCATGTGTGTGAGCGTGTGTGTGGGTATGTGTGACTGCTTGTGTGTATGTGTGCGTTTGTTTTGTCATACAAGTTGATTTTTCAAAAAACTGCAACTAGTACTTCCAGCAGATGATGTAAACCTTTGTGTTCTTTCCCCCACCAGACAAATGGAGTATGACCGTGCGTCTCTGCTGAAGTTTAAGAAAGACCTGGCAGCCCGAGAGGCGGCTGCTCTGAAGGGCACAGACAGCAGCGGCGGGTTTGGGGGATTTGGGGGGTTCGGTGGGGGAGGAAAGGCTCCGGAGAAACAGGTTGGTCTCTTTGCTGCTCACTGCCTTTGTAAGCCACTGGTTAGTTGGGCTGTCTTAGCTGTGAGGGTCAAAAAGCCAAACCTGAAATAAATAGAATTTACAAAAAAGCAGTATAGAATAAAACTATTCAACATAGTACAAAAAAGCCATATAGAATAAAACTTAACATCCTAAGTACAAGGGCCAGCATAAGTCTTTGATATAGTGTTAAAATCAAGAGGGCCTGCATGGGGCTGTAGTGATTACGGATTATGCAAAATTTTTGCCGGCGATTACGAATGACAAACTTCTCAGAGCTGATTACAAGCAATTATTTGTTATGGCTATTATGAATTATGTTGATTTTAGCCTTTTGGCTACGGATTCCTGAGACTAAAACAGCCTGATTATGCCTTACGAAAAAGTGCATGCAAGCCCTTAATCACAAGCTTCTGTATTTTTTTTTATAAAAATAGCATTATGTGTTATCTCTCTCCCCAGGCCGAGGCGGCCCCACAAGCCTCTCCCCCTCCAGAGTCGGACGCAAACAAACAGGCCACCGTTTCCCCGACGACTGCAGCAGCGCAGGAGAGTCAGTGGCAGGCCGGCCAGGAGGACCTGACACCGCTGGAGGTACAGCTGCGAAATGCTGAGGAGATCAGGTCAGGAAATATGTTTAAAGTTAAAACTTTTCATCCAACACAACAAAGTTCTCTCACCCAGAGCTTTCGACCAGTGACTCTGGCCTTCCTCAGTAGACTGACCCAGTGAAGCTTGTATCTGGGAGATGATGTCAGCCCTGTCGTGGTTGAGTGAAGGGTGATGGGCCCTGACATTATCTACCAGATACAGGTGGTTGTATGTGTATTCTAGTGGGATGTAATCTGGCACCTGGATCACTGGGTCATGGGTTTGAATCCCAATCTAGCAGATTTTCTAAGCGATTAAACACTGCTTTGCAGTGGGGCCCTGCTATCGGTCATCTTGGCTTGACTTTGGTGATGATTCAAGGGATGTAAAGATCAGCACATGTTACTGATCCTACAATGTTTCAGACCTGCAGGCTGGATCATAGGGTCACGAATTTGAATCCCAGTCTAGCAGTTGCTGGATTTTCCTGCTAATGTTACATGTTACTGATTCTGACATGTTCACGCTGGATCATAGCTAGGGTTGTGGGTTTGAGTCCCAGTCTAACAGTTGATGTTCCCTGCAGACTGCTGTACAAAAGAGACACCCATCTGGAGGAGGTTGCCGACCTCCTGAGCCGGTTCGACGCCAAGTTGCAGCTGCTCTGCCACGAGAAACTCCAGCTGCAGGTATTTGTTTATTGTTTATTTTATTACCTTCGTCAAGAAGGTTATGTTTTCATTTGTGTGTGTGTGTGTGTGTGTCTGTCTGTCTGTAAATAAGATAACTCAAAAAGGCCTTGATGGGTTGTCTTGATATTTGGTAGGTGGGTAGGTCTTGATGAGACCTGAAAATGATTAGATTTTGCCCCCCCCCCTGGCGGCTCGTTATGGTACTGCAGCGGAACTTCCAGTTTTGATATCTCATGATCTAGACAAGCTAGGGTAGTGGAATTTGGATGGTAAGTAGCTCTTGTGCTGGGAAAGAGGTGATGTAAACCAAGTTGCAAGACCCCTAGTTGCTTGTTCTGGAACTGCAGGGGCGTTTGTTAAAGATATCTTCATACTTAATATATTAAGGTGGAGCAGTTTTGTGAATGTTAAAGTGATGTTGGTCCTCGTAGCAGTAAAGAACGTAAAGTACTGTCATTGAGATGCTGTAGCTCTACTATATTGGAAAAGGATAGCAACTTTTTGAAAATAATAAACAACTTTCTTAATAATTTCTTAAGGTGGAGCAGAAGATGGCGGACCTGCGGCATGTGACGTTGTTCGAAGAGCTCGTACTCCTCAAGGAGTTCGAGAAGAGAGAGAACGTCCTTGCTGACAAGGTCAACAACAAGAAGCAGGAGAGGGCCGACATGGAGGTCAAGGTGAGTTGTACATGAAAGTTCATCAGATTCTGTGTTGGTTGTTACATGTATAAAGTTTAAAACCTTTTGTCCAACACAATAAAGTTCTCTCACCTAGAGCTTTCGACCAGTCACTCTGGTCTTCCTCAGTAGACTGACCCAGTGAAGCTTGTCACGTGTCTTCTTTGAAGTGTGACGTCAACACTGGGTCAAAGGTATCTGGTAGATGATGTCTCACTGGGTCAGTCTACTGAGGAAGACCAGAGTGACTGGTTTGAAGCTCTAGGTGAGAGCAGGGCTTTAGCCAGCGACCGTTTTACCGTCAATTGACGGTAATTTGTCCCGTCTGACGGTAAAAATTTTAGTCCTTACCGTCAACATTGACGGTCAAAAATCGTGGGTAAAGACATGGAAAAAATCTAGCGAATTTGAATGAGCCACGGCGCGGCGTCTTTTCCAAACGCGCGGCGGCGGGAAACCTGATTTCAAGGACCGTGCCGACGTCTGTTGACTTGGCTGTATTGTTCAATGTTGCTGTCGGTTAAAACAACATGTGCTAACGGCCACATAAGAATAAAATAAAACAATGGCTCGACTCAGACACACGCTGCTAACTGTACATGACAATACGATAAATAAACATGTGACAACGAACAAAGAAATATCAAACGTTTTTGAATAATATACTGTACTTGAATAATCATACTATCGCAAGAATCGGAGATTGATCCACACAATGTGGCCTTATTTAATCTAAAACTTCGTCAGACCTCCTTCGCGCGAAGACTTTCGAGCGGCAGCATAAAGATTTCTGGAGGATCGCTGACACGCGAGTTTTTGCCGGCCACGTAACTCCCTCCGCGGCAAAATCCCCTTTGTCGTAGCGAAATCACGTCTCAGCGCTTCCCCAAGTCAACTTCATGGCCGCTAAAGCCCGCAAAGGAGTTGTAACTTCCTCATTTCGGTTGAGAAGCGAAGCTGACAAGTAAAATCATGTACATGTCGGCCATTTTGTTTGCTACCCGAAGTCTTCCGAACGCTCTAAATAAGGAAATCGTCGGAGATCTGAGCCACATCGCCCGCTGTCGGTCAGCGCTCGGGGCCGGCTCGGTGGAAATCGGAGGCTGTGACGTCATGAGTAGGTTCATTTGCATGGCCGCGGCTTGAATCGCGGCGGGATTTGAGCGGATCAAAACAAAGGGAATAGCGGATTATTCATTGCGTGTTGTCTCCTTGTGAGAACTGTAGTTTTTTTTCATTCTGCAAAATTGCAGATTGTGTAGTTTTTTTTTTATTCTGCAATCTTGACGGGTATTTAGAACACCGAATGCATTAAGTGTGCGGGAGGGCGTGATGTCGATCACCGGATCGTGAAAGACATTCTTTAAAAGTAATCATTGACGGAATTTTTTTTTTTCGCGTTGACGGTATTTTTTTTCGCGAATTGGGTTGACCTGGGGTTGACGGTAAAAAATTTCGAGCTGGCTAAAGCCCTGGGTGAGAGAACTACTTTGTGTTGGATCAAAAGTTTTAAGGTTAAGGTGTTGGTGTAGTATAGCCAGCTGCTGATTTTACCACATGTAGAAACAGTGAAAGGAGTCTGACTTATAATAAGGAAAAAATTTAAGATTGATGAAGCCATGTTTTTGTTCGGCAGGTGACGGAATGCCAGGCCAAACTGGAGGCGAAGAAGAAGGACATCGACAAACTCCTGGACAAGGAGAGAGTCCTGCTGTCCACCTTCCAGGCGTCTCTCGGAGACAACAACAAGTTTGCAGACTTCCTGACGAAGGTGTTCAAGAAGAAAATCAAGAGAGCGAAAAAGAAGGCAGAGTCAGAAGAGGGTAGGTGCACTTCTCTGAAAGTTGTGCATCTTTTCTGTCAGAGTGACTAACCCTAGACTACCTAGACTAGCAAATGTGAACTAGTATCCATCTACATGTACATGTTCAAACTTAAGTATTTATCCACAGTGATGTAACATCCGTGTCCATAATATCACCAGGGTCCATAATATCGCCACCTTGAGAAAAAGTGTGCTTAAAGATATTTTTACTGCAACATACTTTTGGTATGCACTCCTTCACACATCAAATGTACATACCTAGGGTATGTTGCAGTAAAAATATCTTTAAGCACACTTTTTCTCAAGGTGGCGATATTATGGACCCTGGTGATATTATGGACACGGATGTTACACATTTTTCTTTTCTTCATGAGTTAGATTAGTTTGCACCATGACACCACATGACATATGGATCAATGAAACATATATATTGTTCACCTCCATCGTTATGCAATAATCCTTTTTTTGCTTAATTTTTATACTTAATTTGTTCATGACACCAAAAAAGCAAACCTTACAGCAGGGATAAAACTCCCTGAATTGCAGACAGTTTCTGTACACAAATTACAATGTTTGCTCATAACTTTCCTTATAACTTTCTTCTGACGTGCGTTGTACATGTGTGTGGTCCTGTGCAGGGTCTGATGATGACAGTGATGACTCTGATGACGAGTCAGACTGGTCCAGCAGTGAGGAGGAGGGAAGCGAGGAGGGAGGTCTGGACGACAGCGTCTGCCCACCTGGCTGTGACCCGGTAAGTACACATGTCGTGAGATTACGAAGCAGGTTTATCATTAAAGAGATTCATCCGTCACATGTATGTCACAGCTGGTAGAATATTCCTCTATCACTAGTATCAGTGACATTTCTAGAAAGGTAAAAACACATACCTCCAAATTTTTTTATGTCTACTGTACATTTTGATCACGGAGTGACCTAGTCTCACAAGAACACAAGTCAGACTAGGTCGAGACTTATGCAAATATTCTGGCCTCCCCCGCCTCCTTTAACATAAAAAAATTTGGAGGTACATGTACGTGTTTTTATCTGTATAAAAACATCACTGATTGAGGAATATTTTCCCCAGGAAATGTTTGACAACGTGTGTCAGCTGTATAAGTTCAGTATGGATGCAAATGTCATTCAATTGGTTTATAGATTGTCCTCTTTGATTCCATGGTATTGGATGGGGGTCTGCAAGGGGGGGTCCTGACAACGCTCTACGCTGAATTCGGAAACTTCTCGATTAAGCTTTACGATAAATTCCAAGTGGCCGCAACGCATTACGTAGAATTAAAACGGCGAATACGCTATACGCAAAATGCGCCGGTTACGCTCTATGTTGAATTAAAGCGGTCCGTCTACGCTCTACGTAGAATTAAAACGGCCGATTACGCTCTACGGAAAAGGGCTTGCGGGCCCCCTTGGATGTTTCAGTGTTACTCACTCACACCTTGTGTGTTTCCCAGGAAATGTTTGACAACGTGTGTCAGCTGCGGGAGCGGAGACTGGACATTGAGGAGGCCCTGGCCGAGGAGAAGAAAGCCCAAGACGTCTTAAAGAAGGAATACGAGACGCTGACCAAGAAGGCCCGCATCATGGACTCGGCTCTCAAGACGGCAGAGGGCGACTTGGAGGCCTTCCAGGTAAGAAGAAGAAGAAGGTCTCCCGTGCTCTTGCCGGAGCGTAGGGTGGTGCCCATCTCCATTTCGTAGCCCTTAGGCGACACACAATTGTGCAATGCACTACAGCCCTTGGGCGACACACAATTGTGCAATGCACTACAGCCCTTGGGCGGTACAGAATTGTGCAATACACTGCAGCCCTTGGGCGATACACAATTGTGCAATGCACTACAGCCCTTGGGCGACACACAATTGTGCAATGCACTACAGCCCTTGGGCGACACACAATTGTGCAATGCACTACAGCAGGGGGCTGGTCCGCTGGTAGTGCTGTGTGTTTGACCTTCCCACACTCTTTCTCATATGTGCTGAGTGCTAAGCAGAAAAAAGATCTTGGGTAAGACCTAGGAAAAAAATTTTGCGTTTCCTGTTCAATACTGGTACAATAGCTCAATCGGCGCTTGCTTTGTAACCAAGAGGTCGTTATGAGTTCAAACCCCGGCCGGGTCATACCAAAGACTTTAAAAATGGTACATACTGCTTTCTCTGTTTAGCACTCAGCATTTGGGAAAGAGTATGTGAGTTAAACACACACACACCACTACCAGTGGACTAGCCCCCTGCTGTAGTGATTGCACAACTGTGTGGCCCAAGGGCTACAGAAATGGAGATGGGTACCACCTCTATGCTCTGCAATAGAGTGAAACGGGACCTTTCCTGTTGCCGACTGACCATAGAAAAATTGCCGACCCTTGCCTTTCTTTTTTGTGTGGACCCCTGCAAGTGACATGAAATTTTCAAGCTGATCGACCTTTTCTAGCTCCATGATTTGACACCTGAGCGATGAATGTACAATCGGTTTTCCAACATTGACATTGAAAATTCAACTGTCTTCATGCAAGTTTTAAAATCTCGTGTGAATAAGGTCACATGTTTGTGAACTGTAACTCTCGCGAGATCACGTTGTGAAGTGATTGGTCATTAATTATCCTGATGAAGGCGACAGTGGTCGCTGAAAATTTGATCTCTATATAATTGTGTGTTGGAGTAAAGTTCAACGTTTTACTATTTTGTTCAACTGTACTGTAAACTCGATCACTTGGAGGCCTTCCAGGTAACCTTACGGCTGAAAGTTCAAGTTCACCCCCGAAGGAAGAAGTAAATCTAGTCATAAATGCCATCCACCACAGCAGGTTTCCTTGTATCCAGTAACCCAATACTGTTACCCACACCCCAGCACTGAGGGGGGAGGGATGAATAAAAGCCAATCTTTGTAATTGGGATTTTTGTTTGGACTGTCTTCAGGTGCTTACCAGGAACTACATGTTTAAAAGTTATGTTTTAAGTAATGTGTGTGTGTGTGAGTGTGTGGTGTGTGTGTGTGTCTGTGTGTATGCGTGTGCGTGTGTGAGTGTCCATGTGTGCGTGTGTGTGTGTTTCTGCCTGTCTGTTAACATGATAACTCAAGAAGGCCTAAATAAATTGCCTTGATATTTGGTAGGTGGGTCAGTCTTAAAAAGACCTCAAAACGATTAGATTATGGGCCCCTAGTGGCTTTTTAGGGTACCACAATGGAATTCCTGGTTTTGATATCTCTTGATCTGGACATTTTTTGCTTTCTGTCTCCCGGCAGCTTGAGAAGCAGCGAAAGCTGAATGAGCTGAATGTGTTTACTCTTTATTCCCTGCACAGCCCTGTGTCAGAGACCCCTGCAGCATTGTAATCAAAGACTGGATACTGCTACAGTAACTATTTTACAGATATTTTATTTGTTCCCCCGCAGCTTGAGAAGCAGCAGAAGCTGAACGAGCTGGACGTTGTTGTTCCCCTGAGGCTGCACCAGGTGGAGCACATGTACAACGGCATCGTGCCGAACGACCTGTCCCCCTGCCTGGTCTTCACCGCCTCCGCCATGGGCAACCTGCAGCACAGGATCAAGGAGCTGCAGCAGGAGAAAAAGTACAGAAGAACAGATACAAGTGAGTAGAAACTTCCACTAAGTACAGAAGAACAGATACAAGTGAGTAGAAACTTCCACTAAGTACAGAAGAACAGATACGAATGAGTAGAAACTTCCACTAAGTACAGAAGAACAGATACGAGTGAGTAGAAACTTCCACTAAGTACAGAAGAACAGATACAAGTAAGTACTAACTTCCACTAAGTACAGAAGAACAGATACAAGTGTGTAGAAACTTCCACTAAGTACAGAAGAACAGATACAAGTGAGTAGAAACTTCCACTAAGTACGGAAGAACAGATACGAGTAAGTAAAACCAAGAACAATCTGTTCTCCAACTCAAAACGAATTGTAGTTGTAGAGTTTGAGCTTAATTCCATTACAGCATGATGACATCAGGAGTGAATCGGAAAAAAGGCAAGAAGACAGAATCTACCACCGTCGCGGTATTTTCCATTCACTCCTGACGTCATCACGCTTTCGACTTCCGGTGTCAGCGAGTGGATCACACACATGACAAAGGTTGACGAGATCGACTGAAAAGTTCTGTTGAGTTCCTTTTGTTGTGTTGGAATCACTGTACAACTATAGATTCTACCAGCACGGATGAGTTGTCATTCCAAAAGGATTAGACTCACCGGAATTTTCGACCAAATCACTTGGTTCTTTATCAGCCCTCTGACCCAGTGATTTAGTAAAAAATTTAAGTGATTCAAATTCTTTTTGAGTTGGCTTTTTGAGTTGGAGAACATACAGTTGAAGTACCAACTCAGATGGTAAACTTTCATGCTGAGATAAAAGTGAGCTTTGTGAGAAAAGCTTATAATAGCCCAAAAGGTATAGAAAGGTATATAATAAGCTTAAAGTGATGAATAAAAATCCAAATGCCATTACTGAGGTCAGATGGTACACCGGAAACCTGTGAAGTCCATTTGAAGATTACATCCGACTTTTGTCATTAAGTTATGAAGAAACCCTCTGACTACTATAAATGTTTCCAACTGTTGGAGATTTGCCGTTGGAGCAGCTCCAAGAGTCGAGTTATAGATTTGATGTTTGCTGTTGGAGCAGCTCCAAGAACGTAATCTCTGTTTCCTGAGAAGTTATGAGAAAGTTGAGTTCATGGGTACAAAGTATGAAAGAGGTGCTGGTGTCACGGAAATTAAAAGAAACCCACTGTGGGTGTCACTGGAAGACGGAAGAAAAATGGCCATGGCATGCATGATGTACAAAATGACTAATAAACTTTGGCTGGTGGATGCACCAACTACTTAAGCTCTGAGGAAGGTGTCTGATAGACAATACTGGCTGTGCAAAAGAAAATCCCTAATAATAATAATAAATATACCCTATACTTTACCAACCTGATGGAACCGTTTTTGTTGGTCCTGTGTGTTACAGGGAGTATCGTCAGCAGTATGTGCTGAAGGATCTGTCTGCAAAATAAAGTTGAAAACCGAATCAAATATTTAGCAGTTGTTGACAAATAAGGAAGGGGAGTTACTCTGACAATAGTCAAGCACAGTGTTGTCTAGCATGTCCATGTTAACCTGGATGGCAGACCCATATAGCACACAGTCACTAGGCCCAAAGTAACAACCAGTGTACAGCAGGACACTGGAAAACTTTGGGCCTTAAATATGCTACGGGTCTGCCATCCTGACTATATCTATGTCAAAAGACAGGACTGATAACAAATGGTTGACTGTGTGTTATTAGATGGTTTATTTGCAAATTGATATAAAACTAAAACAACATTGCAGCCTAATAATACAAAGTATTGTACAAAAAGCTGAATTACGTAGTTTTAGGGAACACACAAAATATCATTAACATTTACAAACATAATCAAACTAAATAACAAGAATATACAATGTATACAATTGGTGGCGGGTAATTACATGGTAGACAAAGAACTGTTTAAGAGTTTTGCCAGGTATGGAATATCACTGTTCCTGTACCTTTCAGATTTTATAGATGGTAGGCTAAGCTGGAACCCCCCTTGTGTGTGTTCCAGGGATGGAGGCTGTTACTTACTAGTGTTAGGGTTAGGGAAAATCCCTATATCCTATGCTTGACCAACCCGATGAAGCTTTATAATATAATATTCGATGGTCCTGTGTGTTCCAGGGAGTAAGACCTTAAGGAGATGGAGGCTGTTAGGGTTAGGGTTAGGGTTAGGGAAAATTCATATATCGTAATTGCTTTACCAACATGATGAAACTATTTCCGATGGTCGTGTGTGTTCCAGGGAGTACCGTCAGCAGCACGTTCAGCTGCTGAAGGACCGTAAGGAGATGGAGGCTGTGATCGCCGAGCTGGAGGAGAAGTGCCACACCATGATGATGCTGAAGTTCGGCCGCATCGTCGACCTGGAGCGGCTCGAGTCCCTCCGCGTCAACCGCAACATTGAGGAGCTCAAGGAGAAGCTGAGAGCGAACGAGCTCAAGTCGGCCGCAAACCTCGCCAAGTGGGGGGTAAGACTGTAAACTTTCGCACTTTTCTACCACACTATGAAGTAGGCAAAACTAGATACTTTACTACCATGAGAGAACAAAAGTTGTAGGCGTCTTGTCTTTAGATGTAGATTGGAAACTATTAGGTACCTCTAACTCTAAGTGGGACCATCATTTTTCATACTTACGAACCGCACTCTCCTTTATGTCAATCATGGTTAGACATCCAGGTAATGAAATACACTAGAAAACTGTTACTCAAGAAAGTTCTCTGGATTAAATTTTTAAGACCGTAAGACATTTTAGGAAGCATACACTGCCCAGTCACTGACGAAAAGTAGTGGACGCTACTTGAAACATCTGACAGTTTTGAGCTAGTAACTTGAGTAACTGTCGTCTTGCGTACTGTCTTTTCGCCACCCTAGGATCTGCTTGGAGATTAGTCCTTTGTATCTCACCTCCATGTTCCCCCTTCCAGGAGAGAGTTCAGGCAGAAAGAGACAGGATAACGGAGCTGACCAGAAACAACACCCAGCTGCTTGATCAGCTCAACCTGCTGCTGGGAGAGAGGAAGGACCTGGAGACGGCGCTCGACGCTCGGCAGAAAAACCTGGTGCGTTGTGTCTTTCTGTGTTCCTACCTTTAATAAATACTTCACATTTCCCTGTGTTCCTGTATTTCTTCTAATCGCATTCTGACTTCTGTAGATTCATGCCCATAGCCTGTGTTTGAAAGAACCTCCCACAAGGCTTGTTCTAAAGATTTTTCTTTAAAAGGTGGACTGAGTTGTATCACCAGTGGGGCTGGAATCCTAGAAAAATTGATCACTTTGTCATTGAATAAAAAGTTATCTCTGATTTTTTCTTTGAAATTCTCCCAAAAATGCAGCAAATGCCATAATTTTGATTTCAGAAGGTTCAATTTTCAAAATTTTGCCTGCCAGGATTTTTCATAGTTTTCGTTGGATGTTTGGTCATCATAAGTTTGCATCATAATTTTGCCTGATACAACCTTTGAAAACTATAGACTAGATGTTATCCGTAAATACGCAAATACGACCTTAAACAGACGTTATGCTGACATGCTAATACAAAGCTAGTTGACAGTTGCTAACCGGTGTTCCCTTCCCCCCAGGGTGGTGAGTACCAGGGTAACCGTCGTGCCGACATGCGCGAGCGACAACGCCTCATTCAACTGGTGCAGCTGCAGGCACAGGAGATAGAGGCTCTCAAGGAGGAAATCGGGCTACTGTCACGCAAGGGAGGGCACATCCTCCCCCCTGCACAGCCTCCAACACACTCGTGATCCTCCCCCATGCACAGCCTCCAACACACTCATGATGCTCCCCCATGCACAGCCTCCAACACATTCTAGATCCTCCCCCAATCATAGCCTCCAACACACCCATGGTTTCGATCAACATATCTACATGTATAACTATAAGAGTTGTAAAACATCTATGCTGTATTTTTTGTGTGTGTGTGTGTTGGACTGTACATTTGGAAATTCTTTTGGAGCCTTTATGAAAAGTTTATCTCAAGTTTTAGCTGTTTCATAGAACCGCAGGGAATTGACTGAAACTGGTGTAAAAAAAATTCTAGATAAGTGATACAAGTCACTCACTGTATTGTGAGAAATGAAATACAGGTGTATGTATGATATGTACATGTATGTAAATGATGAGTTTTTGAAATATGCGTTGTTCACCAATTGCCTTCAATGTTCTGATTCTCGGAGTATGGCCTTGCAACAAAATTGTACCATTTTGATATGTATACACAATGTAGTATATGTTTGTTTATATATATATAGTGCTAGTATGTTTGTTTCATGCTCCGGCAGAAACTCGCACAATCAAACTCTTTTCTATTCAAGACAATGGGTTTAGATTTTTCTAAACAGATTTATTTTACTACAATTTGACTGCACTAATCTGAACAACTGGATGGAGTTATTGAGATATGTTATCAATAAATTTATCTGTTCACCAACAATTCAGAGTCTTTTTTATTACTTTTTAAAGTATTTATAAAGAAGAGTGATGGATGTCTGTTGAAGTTATCTCCTTATTTCATCCAGAACAAATCACATCAAAACAGATAAAAGTTATTGGAGGATGATTTAGAAAATGAGTTATTGGCAGTTCCGTCAATGTTTTTGTGAAATACACAGGTGTCTAAGACATAAAATTTTTCAAAATAAATCTAGATTTGAGAAGTATTGTGCATACAGCACTTATATTGTGAATTGAACAATAGAATGATGTGAGCAACAACAGAATGATGTGAGAGTGATGAAAACCGTTATGTGATAAAATGTATTTTTTTGGCAAGGAATTTCCCATCATAAAATTGTTAACTAGTACTCTTCCCCTTGTACTATGGCCAATATAGCCTCTACCAGGCTTCGGGAGGCGGTCGGAAAGAGTAGAAATTGGGCAAATATAGAGATAACATGCCGGGAGTTGGTCCGCTAGAAAGTACATTTTGCTGCAATCTCTAGCGGACCAACTCCCCTGGCATGTTATGTCTCTATTTGCCCAATTTCTACTTTTTTCAGCCGCCTCCCGAAGCCTGGTACAGGCTATTATTTGCCAGCTACCACCTGTCCACAGTAGGTGGTACTGGCCACCATGCGGCTCCACCGGTACTGCAGCTGTGCAAAATGTACACGGTCACTGACCCTGGTCAGAAATTTTGAGCGTCACTTGCTCTGGCCTGTTACTCCCCATTCAGAGAAATTAATCTTTATTTTAGGTCGCGGGTGTGATAGTGAAAACATCAAGACTCAAAGTCCTTGGTGACATAAAACAATCACCATTTTTTTCTGAATCCTCAGTCATGATTTTGGCATCAGGTTTTCGCAACGGGTTGGATTTTTAGCGCAAGGACATTTTACAAACGTGAATTATTGAATTATGGATAAAAGAAACCAAAAATTAATTTTCGGTTTCAACTTTGGCGTGTGAAAAGTACAAGTGGACACATCGGACAACCATGATTATGATTATACCTTTTGTAGGAAGCAGTAGGGTTTGATATATTTTTTTCCAGAGCCCATTTTGCACCGTCGTACGCGTAACATAAAGCTATAAAAAGGGATTTCTTCAACTTTGGTATGGAGGAAAATACAAGTGGTAACGTCGGACAGCCTTTATGATAGCTTCTGTGGAAAGCAGCTGGGTATGATAGTATAACGTTATATAGTACTGACGTATTTTCCCAAAATTTTATCGTACTATTCGTAGAGTGGAACTCGTTGCCACCAAGCACAGTTGGGGCATCATCACTAGAAAGCAACTCTTGCAATTGAGTGTAACACTGCGGTCGTTCGGTGTGCCTGCGAAGCTGGTGTGTTACGCCGAAAGGCGGTTATACCGGCTATTACAGAAACCTTTTGTAGTACTGGAAAGCTAGTCTCCACCAGACTTCTTTGCGGGCTGAATAAATCGTAGAAATCGGCCTAAAAGGCCAGAGAAGGTAGCCGGCCAGAGAAGCTCCATCGGCGGGCAAGTGGAGCTTCTCTGGCCAATTAATACCCTTTTTATGCCGATTTCTACGATTTATTCAGCCCGCAAAAGAAGTCTGGTGGAGACTACTAGAAAGCAGTTGGGGTTTTTTCCAGGGCCCATTCTGCACGTCCGCGTAACATAAAGCTAAAAGGCATTTCCGCGGCGGGCCAGCTTCAACGCGCTCCAGTTTCACCCGATCTCGTCCCGACTGACCGCACTGCGGGGCGCTGGTGTCACAAAAGCGCCGAGCTGATTCACCGAGACAGTCCCGCATTAAACATTTATGAATCTACCTACACAACAGTACCGATATGCGCATTGAAACAACTTGTAAACGAGTTAGCGAGGATGTGTGAACAAGCTTAAAGGTCTTTCCGACTAAACAACTGAAAGACTTGTTGAATACTGCGGTTGTGGTCGAAGCTTCGAGGGATTATCTGAAGCACAAGAATTCACCGTAAGATTTGACAAGTAGCGTTATCAAAAGTCTGCTGTCGTTTTTCCGATTCAGTCAGCAGGTCCAACGGTGAGTGTTTCTCTCAATGAGTGAACATGTTTAAAACCGTGGGTAAACAGAAGGCGGAGTAAGTGGGAATTATCGCCCCGATTTGCGTAAACACGCCAAACAACCAGAGCGCTCATCAACATTCAGCGTATTAGCATAAGCAGATGCCTGCGGTGCCACTGCTTTTTTTTCTGTCGGTCCGACCGAGTCAGCACACACACACGTACTCGCACAGCAACCGGTGTTTGCGTTTCCAGACGACCAGACGAGAATCACCTGTCCACCGAGAGACCAGGGAACCTGTCGGAACCACAGGTGAGTGTGTGAAGGGTTGTGTGGCGAGGTAAGGTGGGATTTAGGCAGGAGAAAGGCCCGGAAAGGGGTGGCAGCTGCGCCGAGGGTTGAGCGAGCCGAATGCATATGGCGGTCGGGGGGCGCCTTCCAAAATCACAGCCCTTCGCTATGTCAGAAACGCCCGGGCAAAATCTAAAAAAAATCGTCCGCTCGCGGCGGTCTTGGTGTGTTGTGTGCCGTCCCCGTGTACTTCCTGTTTGGTTTTCTGCGACGATAACCGATACACGGGGCTCTATTTGCACTTGGTTTCATCTGGAGTACTTGTGTACACGGCGGAGACAAAGGATAAAAGGACGCTGTATGAATGGGAAATGAGTGCTGCGGTGAAAGCTGACACGGCCGACAGCCGGCTCGTACCGAAAACACCACAAATTATACTTCATACAGCCACGAACTGGGCTTTTTATCTAGACTTACATGCGACAAACAGCAAGGTTATGGAAATCATAATCGTCAAAACTTCGCAGCAGGGGGTTGCCGAAGGGAAGGCTCTGATATAAATACGATATCAACACTGCTGGGAGGTGTGCTGTCAATCAGGGTTCGATAGTAAAAATCGCAGTGCGATACAGGCACATTTTAACGCTAAGATTCGCGATTTCTCGAGCGATTTTTTACCCCAAATTGTGCAGAAGTGTGTAGTCAAAGGTACACAGAGTTGTTCAGTTCGATATGGGGTCAAATGATAGCGTTAAAACCTGTCAGAAGTAACCGTAAACTCAGAGGTCACCGCTTGTTGTGGGGAGGGGTGCAAAATGGAAAACTGTCCTGCGTTTCTTCTAGCCAGGGTCACACACACACCGATTTATAAAAATGATTTCTGTCAGCTTTAATGCCCATGTTTGTGCTTTTCATAATGTCAAGGGAGCTATTATGAGCCTTAGCACTATCTCTGTGATCCTAGGTCCCATACGTTACGGGATTGCGAAATAATTTGTTGCCTTTAATTTCGATATCAGGGCAAATCGTTCCTAATTCAATTTCGGTCGTAGCTCATTTTGGATCAGGGACAAAATTAGTTTTCCCCTTCTGTCGTAGATTGATTTTAGTGCCATTGAATCCTTTGGGGATAATTGCCAAAGTCGTACCAGCAAAAGCCGTCACTCAGTAGAAGCCTGGCCCACAGGAATATCAAATACCGAAATCCTGGCCTGATCCTGGACTATATCCAGACATTATCACGGAGTTCCCACTGGGCCTATAACATGGTTGTAAAAAAGTGAACTGTCAATATTTTCACCCAGCCACTCAGGTGCCCCAAAAATGCTGCAGTTTTTAGGGTTTGAAAAACAGATATTTTTATTATGGCCAGTAGTTGTGTATCTACGTAGTTAAAACAGCACTGTCCCAATGTATATGTGGAGATTCATGAAGCAAAAATGCAGAAATTGTGACGGAAAATTACTAGTATTACGGTAGGATCCTGGGCTGATTTTTTGGGAACCACCTAGAAAATAAAGGACTCATCTTGGGGCTTAATTCTTCGCTGTTTTAAACATCCAAAATATGAAACACTGATGCAAAAATTTCCAGTTTTTCCGCCCATAAATTGCATTGGATGCTTTTAAAAGGGAAAAGTGGAGAGATTCAAAACAAACTAGTATTTTAAAATCCCCCCCAAAAATACCAGTAGGTGCATCAGGGCCAGACATGTTATTTCGCCACTGTAGAAGGCACTCACCTCCAGCTAATCTGTTTACACTGGGAGTCCATTTCTGAACAACAAATGGTAAGAAGATATACACAAACTGGCCCACAATTTGTGTATGATGCACCGGTAGTACAAAGTTCTGCCCAAAATAGGTGATACAGCGGCTAATGAATTGGGCTACTGGTTCGTTTTAATTTGACTTTATAGGCGAGGTTTTTACACGCACTAGACTGAGTCAATAAAGGAGGCATTCCCAGCAGTTTGGCTACGTACAGTGTTGAGATATTTGGCAAGCAGTTATGGAGAATCTTAATTATGTAGCTACAGAGATTTGTACCGCAGCTCCCTGCATAATTTTCCAACAGTCGCTGCTGCATATTCTTTTGACATGCAAATCATACTCCATGCTGCTCAGCTTTCGGGTAAAATTCCACGACATTCAGTGCATTGTGTTGGGGGAAAAGGACTCATGTATTTTTGGACCCTTCCCTAGTATCATACGCCTGCACCACAAGTTTAATTATTACAGGGTCAATAGTCTTCTGGTTAAGTTATTGAACTGGGTGTCTTCACAAGGGGTCTGCTGGTTAGGTTAACCAGTCTGTCACACAAATTGATGTTAGCTAACAGGCTTATTGATTGATTGTGAGTTTTTGACGGATGGTGTGTTTTTACCTAAGGGCTACTTTGGTCCATGTTTGGACTGATTGTGTTTCTACCGGTCTGTTTTTGGGAACGCTTCTCTCAGCTGGCAAAAATCCTATCAGCGTGTTTCTAGCCCAGTTGTCGGGAACAATGAGTGCGGGTGACATTTGCATCATCATGAGTGTAGCACAGGGCTGGTGACTAGTGTTTACAGAAGTGGCTTCATTGTATTCAGATAATCACACTGGATCTCAAGTTTCACCATATCATCTCTGCATCAACCTAGTCTTTAACTAGAAACAGTGCCTGGATTTGTAGTTTGTCATCATCTTTTTACATCAACAATGTTATATTTGGTTGGTACACGTTTCTCTCTTTGTCAGTCAATACATACATACATACATACATACAGTTTTCTATTAGATGGTACAGTACATGTATAAAAATATTAAAATGTACTTTTCCATCCTGCAATACTTTAATTTCAGATGAACCAGTTGTATCATTCAAAATCAGGTTTTTAGCTTTGTATAAAAGTATGTGCTATCAAAATTGAAATGTGATTCCAAATCAGATGCTTCTTTTTCCTGGCCTAGCAGAAATCTTGAACTCATAGGTATAATATAATACTGTCATATTATAGACAAAAATTAAAAACAAACCACCATATAATATTCAAAGTTCAAGCAGAAGTCCCTACTTGCAACATGTAAGTCCCAGTACTTAGGCCACACCAATTTAATTTCTTGGTTAACAAATTTTTCTAGAAAAATAATGGAGCGGGCGGACAAAAAAAAACAGGTCTAGGCATCCTACAATGGTACGATAGGAGCCATGAAGTCAACACACCAGGCTGGTTCAAAATTTAAACAATGAATTTTAAACTTTTAATGATACCACTGCATTGAAAGATGGAATATAACTGTAACAACTAGGATGAAAAGGACTGTTTTCAACTGTTCTGGGCAAAATATGAGCATTTTGCAGTTGATTCTGAATTTTTATTTTTATTTGCAAATCAGAAAAAAATCAGAAAAAAGAATCCGTTAACCAAGAAATTAAATTGGTGTGGCCTTATGCTGATCTGTCTGGTAAAATGATATATAGCCTGATACAATATGGTATTTCTAGTGAAGGTATGCTGTCATATTCTAGACTAAAAGTAAAAGCAAACCACCATGATATATAATCAAGCAGAAGTCCCCACTTGCTAACTGCCACTACTTGATAACTTATGCCGGTCTGTCTGGTAAAATAAGATATAGCCTGATAGCATTGGTACAAAAAGGTATGCCCAGTAAACGTGGTAGTAGTATGAATGATGTATGTTTCCTCTGCAATGTGTAACCTCAAGTGGGATGTCATCAGTGTTGTGCCTGTAGGAATGTGGTGGATGTAAAGTTCCCACCCTACAGCCGGCCAAATTAATTTGTTGGTTCTCTCGCCGAGTCTCGGATTTTTTCTGAAAAAATATAAAGTGACAGGGCGAAAAAAGACAAAACAAAAAAAACAGGTCTAGGCATCCTACTATAGCACTAAATGCTACGATAGGAGCCACAAAGTCAACACAAAAGGCTGGGTTACTATCTGAACAATGAATTTTGAATTTTCAATCAAATCATGCTGAACCAACAAATTAAATTGGTTTGGCCCTACAGATGGCCAAATTAGCTGCAGTCAAGTGTTTGTAGCAGCAGGATGAAGGGAAGGATCTCCAGTATGCAGCATGTTTTTCCAAACAAAATTCTAAAAGAGAGAGTTGCATACAAATCACACAGACGCTGCATGTACATACTAGATGCTGAGATTGGATTATGTTGTTGTCAACTAACTTGGAGGATGATGTTGTTAACAACAAGTTTCTCAGGGATCTACCCAGAAATTTTTAGGGGAGAGGTGCTCCATAATTGGTTGATATCGCGAAAAGAAAAAAGTCAGACAGTATCTAGGGTTTTCTCTGGGTATTTTCATGAAAATTCACTGAGTCAGTGAATTTTCATGAAAATACCCAGAGAAAACCCTAGATTTGAACATTTTAGGAGAGATGCTAGGATTTTGGGGAGGTTGGGAGCACCCTTGCTTCTTTGCTTGGGGTGAGCCCTGTTCAGGCTGATTCTGTCATAGTACATACTTCAAACCGATTCTTATCCAAGAGGCATAATGTCCTTCTGTTGTACTTCACAATGTCATATCCACAGTCCAAAGAAAAGAAGTTGCACAGCTAATGAGATAGCAGCAATTGTGGTGTATGGTTTTATTACCGGCTAACATACAATACGTAATAGTTGATTCTGTCAATTAATTAATCATACTAATATCCGAAAGACAAGCTTCTGTTTTAATTCACAATGTCATGTCCACAGTACTGATGGCATCCTTCAGTTTTCATGATCAATCGCAGGGTCCAAAGAAAAGTCTGCACAGCTAATAAGATAGGGGCAATTGTGGTGTATAGTTTGTTACTGGGCCTTACATACAAGTTATAGTTGATTCTGTCATACTAATATCCGAGAGGCACGCTTCTGTTTTGCTTCACAATGTCATGTCCATATTACCGGTGGCATCCTGTGATCCTGTGATCAATCGCAGTGTCCAAAGAAAAGACTGCACAGTTAATAAGATAGGGGCAATTGTGGTCTATGGTTTGTTATCTGCTAACACACAAGTTATAGTTGATTCTGTCAATTAATCAATCATACTAATATCCGAAAGGCAAGCTTCTGTTTTACTTCACAATGTCATGTCCATATTACCGGTGGCATCCTGTGATCAATGGCACGGTCCAAAGAAAAGTCTGCACAGTTAATGAGATAGGGGCAATTGCGGAGTATGGTTTACATTATGTGCGGAGTTGGATATCAGCCCCGGGGAGGGAGAGTGTTTCCTTCCAGTAACAGTCAGTGGTCAGGAGGAATGAGGGACTGGTACAACAAGTCACATACAGGCAGCAGGGAAAATAACACGCAGCCACGGGAGCAGGAAACAGTCAGTTGAGCTGGTGGCATTTTCCTCTCAAAGGTGAAAAGCTACCGGTACTCCTCTTGAAGCTAATCTGGAGAGCTTTGATGTTGTGGTGGGTAAGGAGGTACAGATGGGCATGGAAGACTACAGAAAGATCCGTAAGGCCTAGGAAAAAACTGTTGTGTTTCCTGTTTCTCGACTGAAACTAGAAAAAGCTGACGACCGACCCTGCTAGCCTTTTTTTGTGTGGACCCCAGGCTACAAGGGACAAATTTTTTGAGCTGATGACTTTTTCTAGCCCCATGATCTGACACCTGAGTGATGAAACATTGTACAATTGGTTTTCCAACATTTACATTGAAAATGTCCTCATGTAAGTGTTCTTATGCAAGTTTTAGCTTGTTAAACTGTTTTGTATCACTAGAGATTGCTAAAGTCTGATAAAAAATAAAAAAAAAGATAATCCCTACCTTCAAACCCTAATTTTTTCAAAACTAAAACAAGAAACACAACATTTTTTTCCCCAGGCCTAACAAGCACGGCGGTTTGGTTGAAAACTCTCCCTCTTCCTGTCCTTACCGCCAAGGGGAAAGATGCATTAGATACAGAGCTCTGTGGTACGTGCCTGGAGATCGGCCTTCCGTACCAGATAACAATATGGTTTCCCAGACTTATATATACCTCTTTTAGGGTCTGTTTGCACAACACCCGATCACCATAATGTACTAGCCTCCATAGCATGCCAAAAACTGGGTGTTTTGGGGGTCTTCAGGGTCTTTGGGAGCTTTTATGTGCTATTTTCTGATTGCATATAGACAACATAGCCGGCCTGGTTGAATTACCCCCGTTTTTTTAGAACTGGGCTTTTCAGAAAACTGTCGAAGACCACCTAACCCCCAGTTCTATAAGCCTGCCACGGAGGCTAATATAGTACCTCCAGTACTTGTAGGCACCATTTGAAGATTGCCCCGTTAATGTCTAATGTTTAAGTATCCTGTGGTTTTTGCTGTCCATGGATCTCACCACCTTCTAAGTTGAAGTAACCGATGCCCATCAGATAGTGAGTCTACCCTACTGAGGAGGGAGGAACCTAATCCTGGTGTCAGCCATTCTTAACCTTACGATGACAGTCTACCACAACACACAAAATAAACATTCAAATATCCTCTTCAAGTGGTCTTATTCCAATCCGGCGTACTCGATAACACACGAGCGGGCTCCGGTTTCTTGTTGATAAACGCCTTAACTTTGATCCACGCTTTTCGGAAAGTCAGTTTCGGGCCGGTTGCAATTTCAGTTTGCGGTTTGCGTTTCTACTTGGGCTACCATTGTGATTGTATTATAGGACGACTCTTCAGAATCAGATACTCAGAGCATGAAGAAGCTAAGAAACTTTTCCTGACCAAAATGTACCAATTCAATTGCTAGCTTTTTTACAGTTACAAAGTACTATGGATGCTACAAAATTTATCTACTTTGTTTAGTAACTGAAATACTTGTGTGATTTGAAAATGTGGCTTGAAAAACAGCTGTGTTTGTGGGATGTTTAGTGAGGCGAGTAGTGAACAGTATGCAAAATATTGTGTTTGTATTGGAGTGTACATCATCAGGCAAAAACAGATAGGATTTATGGCTCAGATACTCAGAATTTAGTTATTATTCTCTTGTGAGTATGTCGGCTCATGCGCCTCGTAATGTACGTATTGTGGTTCAGCACTTTTGCAGCACATCTTGTTGAAGACTGTATGAGGATAACATCCCGCCTATAGTTTTCATATCTTGTGGTGGAAAAGAAAAATTGTCTCCAACAGGCAAAATTCTACTGTAACATTGACCAAACATCCAAACTCCATGTGAAAAAGCCAGGTTTCGCACAGACGCAGTACATTCTGCCAACGTGCGTATCTTGTGGGAACAAAATCAGGAGTCTCCCCAAAAATTTTCAGGGGAGAGGTCCTTCCTAATCCTAATCTGTTGATATCACGAAAAAAAATGTGTCAATTTTCATGAAAATACTTAAAGAGAACTCTAGATTTGAACATTTTGGGAGAAGTGCTAGGATTTTTTGGTAGAGGGGCTTCATTGCTTGGGGAGAGCCCTGAAGATCCTGTGTAGTGTAGTGTATTGTTTTGGTAGTCAGATGTCTATTTCTGATGCATATGGTAGGGGAGGGAAGGGGTGGAGGGACCCATGAAGTGATGGCCTCCTTTTTAAGTGTAAGGTAAACAAAGTCGGTAATGATACCACCACTCTCTTTTTAATCTGCCCACTTTAACAACTTGCCTTGTAAAAAGCCTATTGGCCTTGTGGTGTGTAAAGGACAGCTATTGAAACCTGTGTTTACTTACTTAGAGCTGTTGATTGGTGGAAAGGCCAGCCCCCATCTCCAAGTTTCTATCAGTCAAAACAGTAGGTTCATTTACTGAGTGATAGTCAATTAAACACATTGTAAAGTGATTAAGACTTCTAACTGAATTTAGGCTTTTTCTGGAGCAGGTACATGGATGCAAGAAGACATACTGTACTATCAAGATGGGCACAAGTGAATTGTTTAATTCTTCCAATTTTGCTAGACTTTCTTTCTACTTTGTTCTAGCCTTGTATCTGCCCGAAATTTGTCTTGGTAACAGCCGAAGTCAAGGGGAAGAGGTTAAAGAGGGTATAGGTAGACTCTTTGTGTACGGCGTGTGAAGAATGCTAAACAGATTTCTTCTGGGTCAGAGGAGTTGACGAGTCAAAATTACTGCAAGGAGAAATAATCAGTGTGTAGCCTGTAGTTGCCAAACAACTCAATGAATGTACAGTGGGTTAAATTCAAAAGAGATCAAACCTTCGCTGTACAAAGGATGCCATTTTTTGTTGTTCCCTATGAAATGTTATGTATGAAATTAGAATATAGCATAGGTATTTAATAAGCAGGGACACAGATGTTTCTACAGTTGAATTGTTACATGTGAAAGATTGCTGGCATTTGGTTACCTTGGAAGTATAATATAAACCTGTGGCCTCATCATGGAAGCATGTATACAAGTACTATCATGAAAGTTCATCTGTGTTGGTAGTTACATGTTTAGAGTTAAAACTTTAGATCCAACCAAGGATGAAAGCTCTTTGATCCAACACGAAAAGTTCACTCACCTAGAGTCTACTGAGGAAGACCAGAGTGACTGGTCGAAAGCTCTAGGTGAGAGACCTTTTTGTGTTGGATCTTAAGTTTTAACTCTAAACATGTATAGAAGTATGTTACCATTTTTTTTTCTTTAGTTCAGAAATGTGTTGTGAGAAAATCCTTAACTGGTGCATGCGTGTCATAATTGCACTGCCAAAGGGAACTCTATAATAAGTATGAGCATGTATTGTTGCAGGGGTATTGTGTTGGGGAGGGGGAATATGCGCATGGGTGAACAGACACACAGGGATTCAGCAACAAACCGTCCTGCCCACCACACATGGGCACAGGACATTATAACTAGGAATGTGATACCGATGCCCAAGGCAAAACCCGCCTAGCTAGAAACCAAGCTGCAGTCTTTCCTTCATTTCGGGTACTGGTTCGACACTCTTGCGCTCATACGAGGGCTGTATAAGTTATAAGATGAAGAAAACAAAGTTCTAACTGTGTAAAATACGGCAGTGAATATGATAGAAGTAAACCTCAGTAGCAGCTAGATCCCACACCCAAGGCCGGCTATGAAACAGTTGGCTGGCTCAGAGAGTAGGTATTCATCTGTGTTGACACAAACAAGAAACAGGCAAGCTAGTCACTACAGTTTACTTCATTAATCTCACCTTGCGCAGACAATATGTACTTACTACTTTCCCTGATTCAACTTCTACTTCATCTTTTGCGAATGAGTTGAATGGAGATTATTACAGACCAGCCGTTCGAGTTTTCGGGGAAATATTGTCTTAATGAAGTGATTCACCACAGCGTAAACATGGGATTAGCTCCTTTATCTGTGCAGGTGTTCAGGGGAATGGCTGGTGTAACAGGTTCCAGCACGGCAACAAACATATTACATACTACATACGTAACATGGTGCTTCGGAGTTGTAGTACAATGTAATAATAACAACAAACTTTATTTCACAACAGCTGTACAAGGTACGAAGTATGGCAACTATTGATACATAACTACATTTGCATAAGGCTGTGATACCGGGTTGAAAATGAGCTTTTACAATCATTGGACTTTGGAGGAATTGGATTTATATGTGTAACATGGGTCTGCAGAGTTGTAATAATAACAACAAACTTTATTTCACAACAGCTGTTCAAGGTACAAAGTATGGCAACTATTGATACATAACTACAGTTCACTGTTGCAGATGGCTGATATATCATATACAACCTTACGATGCAAAGTTTATAGTCCAGTGTGATTGATTTTGATTATTTGACAGAACTACTATCTTAACTTCTTCATTTTGATTTCAAATTCTTAATACACTATTGTTAGGGTACTAGCTAGCGCGAAGTAGCGTAGCGTACGCTATAATTTTCACCCCCTACACTAAATCCCCCCCCCCCACGCTAAATTTTCAATACAGCATAGGGGCATTGTGACTGTATTTATTTGTTCAAGAATGTCAGATCAAATGTGAAAAATTCAATCAAGGATACATTGTACAGACCTTAGAAGTTAGAAATAACATTTTTTCCCTTTGGGTATCCCTCAAATGGCCTCTTGTTTAGCTCAATTTTTTTTAAAAGCTCTGCCCCATCCCCCTCTCGGTCACTTCGCTCCCTTGACATGCGACCAGTACCACTACGCTAAAATAAAGTCCTAGCTAGACCCCTGATTGTGTACTACCATCTGAAGTGTTATGAGTCCTGGTTGTGTGAGCTTTGTTTGTTGCGTGCGGATATGCAGAACTCCCCACATTCCTCCAGCTTTTTCCTGCCGAGTTAATTTGAGGGTTGACGTCCCCCGCCGCTCCCTGCCTGTTGGGCTGCGAAGTCTGCGCATATTTCTTACATCACAATGAAAAACCGTTCCCAAACCGCAGACACATTCCAATAAGCACGTCGGCAGAACGTACTGCACCTGCGTGAAACCCGTAATGTATTGTGCATAGCACTTTGGCAGAACGTCTCATATAAGGTTGTATTTGCTCATATAAGGTTAACACTCCGTCAGTAGTTTCCAAATGTTGTGTCGGAAAAGATACCTTCTGCAACAGGCAAACTTTTGAAAATACAGGGTTCTGCGCAGGCGCATTACGTTCTGCCGACGTGCTATTCCAATAAGAGGATATTGAGCATGTTGGGCCTCAGAACGTCCAATGTACACACTTAAATGCCATTGGTCCTACCTGTTGCTATGGCAACAAATGTTGCAGGCCAAAGGTTAAGTACCCATCAGGCCAGAGTGTTACCCAAAGTTTGAAAATGTATTTGAATAAGGATAATGGCTTGATTGATCAACATGCAAAGATACGAATGCCATTCAAGTTATGTATCCTTATAATGCTGGGCAGTCAACAGTAATGAACTTAATGTATGAATACAAATTTACACAACATGGTATATTGGCTTGCACAGCACCAATGTTTGAAAGTTTCAGGCATATGTTAGCCTGGGTTCCAAACCCATAGCACATAGACCAAACCCATAGACTGGACATAAAGTATCTCACTGAGATATTTTGTGTCCAGTGTGCTATGGGTTTGGAACCCATGCTAGGCATATGTACATGTATATACAATTCCTCCAATGACTACACACTCCTGGCATCAGGCAGATTAGCTTTATGGAAATGTAGTTATGTATTAGGACTTGACATAAGAAAGTGTATCAGTAGTTGCCTTAGATGAGTTTTTTTTTAAATTGGGAACTCAACACATCTTTTCATCCCTGCTTATAGTTACTATGGCAGTTAGTTTAATTTGTGATAATCATCACATGCATCGATTTGACAGCTGCACATTCACAGGTTGAATGACAAAAGCAGTTACTCAAGCAACTGGATATGATTTTGGAAACGGTCAGACGTTTAAAGTAGCATCCACTACCTTTCATCAGTGACACTAAGACTAGAAAGAGACTGCAGGAGAAATGCAGGTTTATAAGCACAAATTATTAGAGTAGAATAGCCTGGGTTCCAGACCCATAGCACACTGGACACAGAATATCCAGGCTCACTGAGATATTTTGTGTCCAGTGTGCTATGGGTCTGGAACCCAGGCTAGAGTCGAGTAGAGTAGATGGTCTTCGGCTATTGATAGACTCCATCATTTTCATTCATTAATTTACCAACATAGCTAATAGTGATACCGAGACAAACAAGGCAACAGCAAGCATTGCTGAGGACCTATCAGCGTTTAGCGGTTGTCTATTCCAGTTTCTTTATCTCAGTCCGACTGTGCCCTGGGCATGGGGAGGGTATTTTTCAGATCCCAGTGGGAGATCACAGGAACCTTTACAATTCTGGAGGCAAAGCAGACCTACTCATCTTCTCCAACCAATAATTATGATTTCTGACATACTTGGGTTAAATTAGGTGGCAACCAATAATGAATGGCCTCCTATTTCTTGCATAGCTTGCTTTGCCAGGGATGATAGGATAGAGGAATCCCCCGGGACTTAAGCAGACAAAGAATAAAGGCAACAGAACCAGGTGGTGAGAAAGAGCTAAGGTGTGGCGGGATGAGGGGATCATGCTTGTATGTCTGTGAGTCGTGTTGGACGATAATGTTCTGAACAATGCGGGGATGTCGCGACGATGGATCCCAACAAAATTGCTGCATAACTACGTTTCTCAGCACCAAGGTCCTAGCCAGCTCGGAAATTTTGTTCCGTCAGCCCAGGTTCATGATCGGACCTGGGGGGAGAGTTCTCACAATCTAGGGGGACAAATTTTGGATTTTCAAGCCTTTAAAATTGCAATTTCCCACATTTTGTGAGGCAAATCATATAGGGTTGAGAGTAGGTGTTGTTGGTGTTCCTTTTGAATGTTTTTATATTTTTACCCAAGATTTTGCCAATATTGTCCATCAAGGTTAACAGATTGGTGTAAATATTTCTCCGTCACAGGCCACAAAGTTCCTGCAATTGACAAAAAAAAACTGGTGCTGGCTAGAGCTTTCCTCAGCACCAAAACCTTCCCTGCATAGGTGTCCGCAGATATCCCCATATAAGGCCCAAGTCAGATTGGAACAGGCTGTACCCTGTGTGGTGCCTTGGGGCATAGCAACACGGAATGTTGCCCAGCCTTGGAGAGGGCCAACAGACAGGAAGAGATGTCAGTTAAGATTATAGCTTTCTTTCCACCTGGGGTATGTGCCACCAGTGCAAGCTATCCTGTCATTTTACCCACTCAACGGCACAGGGTATAATCACAACGTGCCAAGTCCTGTCATCTGTTTAAACTTTATTAAAGGGAGGACGATAAAACGTAGGTGCAGATGTGTGGAAGGTGATGTTTCTGACTTGGGCAGAACAGACCTGTTTATTACGCCGTCTTCATATAGCAGTTTGGTCGTTATGCTGTTAGGCGCGCGGTTAGTAATTATTCCATCTACCATAAAAGGGAAATTATGATGATAACACAAAAGGTTGTCTCACTAGTCTGTAGCCTTGTCTAGTCTATACGGCAATCAAAATACGTCGTGCCTGTAGTACCAATTATCGGCTTGGCTATTTTCATATCATGTCAGTGGACTCAGAGGACCCATGGGAAGTAAGTCTAATTAATTGCTTTATTCATTTCTCAGTGTTCGAAATACCTGTCTGCAGTCTGCAATCTGCAGATAGATTTTCAAGATTGCAGAAGAAAAATTTATACAATCTCAATGAATCTGCAATTTTGCAGCAGGAAAAATTGGCACTTGGGATTTGGTGCTCTTGGCCCCAAGGACAGACAACACTTATAAGCTCCTGTTCTGAAACAACAGGAGCTTCTTCACTAATTTACATCAACCTTGTCTTGACTTGTTTATCTTTTGTTTCCTTTTGGACTTCCAAAAATTTGTCTTCACTAATTTGCATCAATCAATAGTTCATGCTTATAAACTTGCAAGATTGTAGTATGGAGGCTTGTGTATTTGCAGAAAGTATTTCCAAATTGCAGAACAAAATTTTGACTCTTCTGCAATATTGCAGAGCACTGAAAAAAAAGGATTTTGACCACTGGAAAGTAAGTCTAATTAATTATTATTATTGCTTTATTCATTTCTTGTCGTCTGCCCTTAAATTAAGATCCTGCAAAATTGCATAATTCAAGTTTATGAAAAGTTGCTACTCCGAATTGCTATGCATGAAATAAAAATAATGATTTATTGCTCTTCCAATCGCCTTGGGTTGGCATAAAAAAGAGGAAAAAAACAACAGTTTTTTAGTATACAGCGTATTCTTAACCTTAACATCCAAGTGTCAGAAAAAGAATAAAATCATTGTTGTAGTACGTTTCTTTAGAAATGAAACATAATTAGTTATTGCTGACATTATAGTTATTCTATCTTATATGGTGCACCCCAAAAAATTCTAGTTTGGATTCACCAATATTCTAGTTTGGGTGCACCAGTGCACCAAGGAGCTTTCATCACAAGGAGGGAGATCGACCTTAGTTTCCTTTCAAGGATGTTCGTAGCGCGTGTGAAAATTTGATTCACACCCGAGTGCCAATGACACTCATATGCATGAATCCCATGCCGGCGCGCTAGCGCCTTCCTTTTGTTATTCAGGTTGTTTACAACCTGGCACAGCCTAGTAATGGCGAATTGTCTATGGAGCGATTTTTATTTTTGCAGGTTTGAGGAGGATTTTGAAATGATAGAATAGGAAAAAGAGTTTTACTCGGGCGATGATTTCTCGAATCAATGCTATACAACATCTGCAGATGGGTTGCATTTATTTGTCTGCGTGGGTCGCTTTATATTTCTACAGCAAGAGTAAAGATGTGGGGTCTGCGGAATAGAACATAACATATTCCTTTTTTCTAAATATTTGTCGGTAATATTCCTACAACCAAGGACTTACAAGTAGCGATTGTGGTGTAAAAAATTGCAAGTTACTTTGAAATCTCGGTCAGTATGTCACAACCAAAATCGACCGAAGAAATACTAGATTACGAGAGAGCCGAAGATGTACATGTACTAGTAAATAAAGACCTGATCACCGCAAAAATTACTCGCAAAGTGTCGGCCTCTCCTTCCTCAAGAACCGACAGATTCTCAAAAAAGCAGGGACGGTACGACAAAAATGAGAACGGTACGAATTACTACGATCTCGTCATTTGAACGAGCACATGTTCAACTGTTAGGAAAAAATATCCACTTACCGAGGAAAAAATCCATACTTTTCTTACAGCCACATAAAAATATAGCTATATTTTCATATTTCTATCGCTAGAAATCAGAGACCGGTCCACAAAAAATGCTCTAAAATCGCCCGTGTTTATCGTACAGCATAGAGAAAAGTACGTAAACAAGCGCCATCTTGTTCCGCACCCGAATATGACCTCGGGGTAACCCTGCCGAGTTTTCCAAATATGGGAATCGCCGGAAAAATCCGACACATCGGCCCTTCTCGGCCCGTGCTCGGCGCAGATCGGGGCGTGTGACGTCATGCCTAAGCTCATTATCGGCCGAAAACCGCGGGAAGACGCGCTACAAACATACAGATCTGACGATGTGCCGCCGGGCCTGTAAACAATAGGCCGCAGCGGGGCGAAACAATGGAGCACAGCGGGCGGCTAAGGTCGATCTCCCTCCTTGTGATGAAAGCTCCTTGAGTGCACCTATTCCCAAAGATGGATTTTGTCCCTGAATGTGCAAATGTAAAACCTCTAATGCGGGATTTAATAATTCTGAACCTGAGCTTTGTACTGCCACACCCTAGTAATATGGTCTGAGTATGACTCACCAGCTGTCAGAACTTTACTAAACCTGCCGTCAGAATATTCTTCATACGCAGTTTGGGTACGATCTCTCTCATTTATTACCATTGTAAATTTTGTATGAAATTTAAGTTTATTCCAATAGAAAGAGTACACAAGGATCAAATTTTTGACAACCACTGTCGCCTTCATCAGGATAATATAATGACCAATCACTTACAAATGTAAACCTGCGAGACTGTGAATGACCTTCTTCATGTGTATTTGTAGATTTTGTCTCTCTGAGGTTTTATAAGCCACTCTTACAACAATGTTAGGATATGCTAGTCAGCGTTAGAAATACTCATCTGCTGTGTGCATTTTGCAGAGACATTTTCAATATTGCAGAAGAAAAATTAAGCAACCTGCAATTTTGTAGACTGAAAAATCATGCTAGCTTTTGAGTTTACTACTCTACTTACTCTATAATATATAGTAATTTTGCATGTATTTTTCAAATTGCATGTAAAATGTAAAACATCCCATTTTGTGTATGCCATCGGTTTAGATCCAGACTTTTCAGTGTGTACTTGCAGGAAGTATTTCTAAATCACAGAACAAAATTTTGACATTCTGTAATATTACAAAACACTAAAAAAAAGTATTTCCACCACTGCTAGCAGGATTGATGTGTGAAAATCTCGCAGGAACCGATGAAAGCCACTAAGCTGGGCGGCCTTTGGTGTAATTCTCTGTCTAATAGAAGTAAACAGTACAGGTATTGTGATATTCAGGAACTGATATCCTGTGAGCTTAGGAAGTTTGTAGAGCTGAAGACAGGATACCTAGAGATAATGGTAGTCCTGGAAAAAACAACATGAGATAGCACGGAAAAATAGCCACACCTGCTGGGAGGAGGGTCCAATACCACAGTGGATAATGAACTGTAAGGCCACACCAATTTGATTTGTTGGTTCTAGGATTTTTTTCAAAAGAAATATGAAGCGACAGGGCGAAATAAAAAGGACCAAGGCACCCCATGATAGCCCAAAATGTTATGATAGCAGTCAACATACTTAGGCTGGGTTATAGTTCTTACAATGAATTTTGAACTTTAATG
This sequence comes from Branchiostoma belcheri, assembly GCF_001625305.1. Lineage (NCBI taxonomy): Eukaryota > Metazoa > Chordata > Leptocardii > Amphioxiformes > Branchiostomatidae > Branchiostoma > Branchiostoma belcheri. Next base: position 1,342,896 of record NW_017804331.1, read on the forward strand.
AAACCACTGCATTGATAGATGGAAAACTGTAACAACTAAAAAGACAAGGGCTTTCTTCAACTGCTTGGCTGGTACAAAGAAATACCAGTACAAAAAGAAAGCCCAATAAAATGACCCCAAAACACACCAGTAAAACTGTCTAAAAACACGTCAAAAATAAGCCAAAGTCTAAACCTCAGCTTGGAGAGTATCACCTTAGATTATCTGTCCTCCTGACCAATCAAATGGGAGTATAGATTGGTATGTTAGGCCACACCAATTTTATTTCTTGGTTAACGGATTCGCCTGCTTCATTTTTTTCTGATTTGCAAAAAAATAATAAAAATTCAAAATAAACTGCAAAATGCTCATATTTTGCCCTGAACAGTTGAAAACAGTCCTTTTCATCCTAGTTGTTACAGTTATTCCATCTTTCAATGCAATGGTATCATTAAAAGTTCAAAATTCACTGTTTAAATTTTGAACCAGCCTGGTATGTTGACTTCATGGCTCCTATCATGCCATTTTGGGCCATAATACGATGCCTAGGCCTGTTTTTATTTTTATTTTTTTATCGCCCGCCCGCTCCATTATTTTTGTAGAAAAATCCGTTAACCAAGAAGTTAAATTGGTGTGGCCTTATAATGACATTCTAAAATAAACACCATCAGAGCATACAGATCATTCTTGCTGACTGGCATGGATCTGGGCAGGTGACATGGCCAAGGGAATGTAGCACAGGTAACTTGTTGTGAGAAGGGGTACACTGAACGGTCTGTTACACCCAATCTTTGCACATTTAATTGCAGGAGTTGTTTAAAGCTTTCTAGTGATGATGCCCCAATTATGCTTGGTGGCAGTGAGAATTCTTGGCAAGTTGAACACCTCAATTCTTGGTTGATAACTCTGATATTTGAAGGCTGTTTCTTGTTCTTTTCTTGGCTAGTATTAGATACTTAGACTTAGTGGTTGGTACGTCCACCAGTTTATTAGTCATTTTGTACATCATGCATCTATAGTCTGGACATTTTTCGTCTGTCTTCCAGGTGTTTATGTATATGATTTAGAAATAACCCAAATCGCAAATAAAAATCCTGTAGTCTCTCCGGGGTTTTTATGTTGTTGAAAAAGAACCTCAAAATAAAATAATGGAATGACTCAGACAGTTCTTTAGTAATTCCAAACTTGGTACGCAGGATTTCTTACCTGTATATCCTTTTAGAAACATCTACGGTAATAAAAAAAAACCTTACAGTCTAGGTTGCTTACCAAGGTTAGAGTATTACATTGTCGAAGACAAGCAGAAAGTAGTGGAATGACTCAGAGAGTTCTTTAGTAATTACAATCTTGGATTCCTTAGCTGTGTCAGGAAATGCTGTGTTTTCAGCGGTCGGGAGTGTCCTTGTGGCTGGCCGCTCATCCAAACAGGGTAAATAATTTGGAAAAATGGGAGGTTCCTTTGTTCGCAGGAAAAGAAAAACAATGGAAAAGGAAGGAACCCAGCCTCTTAGTTCTAGAAACAACAGGAGAAGCACGATAAGGAAGAGGGACTGACTGCAACTGTGCAGTATGTTATGTGTTAGAAGTCAGGGCTTAAAATACCTCCTGCATATACAACTTAGTAAGATTGGAGCTGTTCAGGTATTTCTGATGTCTACCTGCACCTAACCTGCACTGGCCCATGTACTGGGTATATGCAGGTTAGTTCAGGTAAAGTTGGGGCTGTGCAGGTATTTTTTTACGTCTACCTGCACCTAACCTGCACTGGTCCATGTACTGGGTATATGCAGGTTAGTGCAGGTAAAATTGAAGCTGTGCAGGTATTTCTGATGTCTACCTGCACCTAACCTGCACTGGTCCATGTACTGGGTATATGCAGGTTAGTGCAGGTAAAATTGGAGCTGTGCAGGTATTTCTGATGTCTACGTGCACTGGTTCATGTACTAGGTTTATATATACATATGATATAGGTGTATGTGGATTTTTTTATTTTGCCTGTTCAGTGTAAAAGAAATAATAGTCACGATTTCTGAACATTAATTATTTTTTTACAATGTTAGCAAAATCAGATGTTGGATTCTGTTGGATCAGCACTTTAAAATGTTACATACAGTTGAAACGTATAGCTTCAGGAAATTTGAAACAAGGCTAATTATGAACCACTAAAGCAGAAAATTTGAAACTGGGGCAACCGTGACACTTTTTCACATTAGATTTAAGTCATCTTGCGAAGCATGACACTCATTTGCATATTTTTTTTCAGTGCTAGAATTTTAGATATTAAGCTATTGTTCTATGTTATAGTCGTAGCTCATACTATTTTTTCTTGTATAAAAAAAGCTGGTCCAATATTTTTGAATGGCATTAGGCCATGATTTTTAATGGGTAGAGCTAGAAGACCACTTTGCCTATATAAACCCTGAATATCAGTTCTCCCCATGTTTAGTTATATATGAAGATAAAGTCCTCTAAAGAAGGGTGATAGAAGCAACTGAAACCAATGTTGCAAGTAGCCAACATCAACATGTCCTGTGCTGGAAACTCTAGATGCTGGGGAAACAGACTTGGGTGGTCCAGCTTATATCATCAATTATGTCCGCATTGGACATTCGCTTCAGGTCTCAAATTTTAAACAAAGGGGATCCTGAAGTTCTGAGTAACTGCTTTTTTTCTGATATAACTATAAACACCTGGAGTGGCGTTTTTGGTGACTTTGGTTCAGGCCACTATATATATATCTTATAAGTAGTTAGTATCACTCTACAGTATGTGACTTTTAACTTGCACCAAATTATGATATGACTATACTGGTGTTTGAAAATTGTACAACAATCTTTCTTTCCCATGGTGTCCCCTTGTATAAGTGCTGTCAGTTAACTATTGTATAGTAGCATAAAAGAAAAAAAGCATTTTTATATAGATTGTCATAGTATAATGTTGTGCATACCATTGAAAATGCCTTTAGATATTTAGCTATATAACATTCTTTTCCTTAGTAATTAATGGTGCCCTGGAAGGGTATAGGTATGGTCACTCCCGTTTTGATTTAAAAGATTTATGCAGAAGGTTTGGGGGCATACAGGTCACTACACCACACAGGGAAAAACATTTATGCTCCTCTTCATTGTCAGGAGTGTTGTGTTTGACACAGGTGACAACAAATAGTTGTAATCACATAATTCCCTCATCAAATCGTCATGGCGGCCTTTTGTGGTGGGAACCGGTGTTCTGGCCAGCGTCTGCCTTTCTGTAGCCTTTCCGTCATTTGCTGCTCACAACAAACAGAATTTTGACCAACCTGTCATCTTTGATGGGCAAAAATCGGTGTCTAAAGATATGGAAAGAGATGTCATTAAACTAAGCTTGGTCTACAGCAAAATTTACCCCTCAAAATGCAGGAAATGGCGTTTCAGAGCGTCCCAAGGATTGTCACTTTGGCACTTGACATAATGTTAATATGGCAAAAAAATAAAGATCAGGGGACTGAAAAAATTTTCAGGCTGGCCAGAACACTGGTGGGAACACTGTGATTTCTCTGGTCTGGATGCACTTTGTTAAGAAAACTATTAACATGGCAGGGTAAATATATCAGGGGGAGACTAAACCAATGTATTTTGCTTGCAGGAATGGGACTATTGACTTTGAAGGCCCTGCACTGAGTTAGACTGGGAGAAGGAGAGGAAACGTCTGTCTGTATACCCGGAGCTGACAACAAGGTAAGGTAGTGCTCTTTGCAAATTGTAAGCATGTCAGCAGAACGTATTGTGCTGCGGGAAACTCAGATTTTTCACAGTCTTTGTTGGATTTCGGTCAACGTTGCATCAGAATTTTATCTTTTCCGGCAGAACATTTGGAAACTACAGATGTAATGATTATAAGCGCTATGCACAATACGTGGCGGATTTCGTGCAGGTGCAGTATGTTCTGCTGACATGCTCTCTTTGTAGATGTAAGGCTTTCCAAAGATGTTTCATTTTAGTTAGCAGCTTTTTATGTGGATCATTTACAATCAAAGGTGGGCAGCCTTCATCAGGCCTTGATCTGTTCAATGTCCAAACAGTATTGATTTTAAGCTGCATCCAAAGTAACAACATTGGAACAAACTGAAAGATAAAACTTAGTCCTTGTTGTACTTTTTGATGTATGTTGATGACACAGACTTCACAGAAAATTGCCAGTTGTCAGAAAACGTTATCCGGGTGGGTCTGAGTTTTAGTCCACTCCCTGTCTGTTGGGTAGCCTGGGTTCCAAACCCATAGCACACTGGACACAAAGTATCTCACTGAAATATTTTGTGTCCAGTGTGCTATGGGTTTGGAACCCAGGCTATAGTTGGGGAGCAAACTAAATCCATGATGTTAATGACAGAGGTATCGACAAGTATACTTGTTTGTTACTCTTTGCTTGAAATAATGTCAAAGAACCGATGTCCCCCTGACTACCCTATGACAGACAACTTTCCAGAGGCTGACACTAGTTCTGGTGACAGATTTTGTCCAAACATACACACACATAGACACATGCGAGTCTCGTGAATCATCTTGGATTGAAGTTCATCATCTCAAAGCAGATCTTTTTGGTGGCTGCAGTATGCAGTATCAAATTGGCAAGACTGCATCTTTTGGTGCGCCAAAGAACAGTTACTCAAGCAACTGGATATGATTTTGACCGTTTCCAGAATCATATTCAGTTACTTGAGTAACTGTTTTCTGGATGTCTAACCTTCACCGATGTATCTTTTAGGTTGTAATGCAAGACAGTGTCAAACAGAAATTGGCAAGACAGATTCAAACTGGCAAGGCAGTATCCAATATCTTTGAGTCAGACAGACCAGAGGCTGATGGAACTGAGGGTTACCTTTAACCCCTTGACCTTTCGTAATTTTTTAAACCAGGCCCCAGGAAGTGACATCATCAGCACGGGGATGATGATTGGCTGCCTCTGAAGAGCAGAACGAAATCCTACATTTTCATTGGTCCTTGGCCATCCAAATGACTAGAGAGAAGAGAAGGCATGTCCCGTCCCCAAGAATTTGGCCAAGCACATATTAACTTCTCCCCTGCTCTTCTTAGATGGATGTAATAATGTGTGTGAAGGGTTGGTACTTGAGTAGTTTCATCCTAGATCAGATCTTGCAACACTGTTCTGTGACATACAGAATCCTGTAACATCTTGCACAGAGATTTAGGATAATAAGGTCCAATTCTGACGTCAAAGAAAGACGAAATCTCACCATCCTTGAACCGTTAAGCCTCCCATCTTACCAACAGGCTTTCCCCATTCAGCACTGCCTGTATGCCCGTCCCTGGTGGCTTATCGGCACCACCAATCAGTGTTCTTGCCACGGGCTATTTGGATTTAGTACCTACGTATTGTCATCAGGCACCCATGATCTTGCACCTTGAGACACATTTTGGGATCTGCTCCTGGTGTCTACAGTGAAAGAAGAGAGAGACTCTGAGTAAATCTGGATCCGGCGATTATGCTGAAGATTACAGGGCAGGAGAGGGATGGGGTCAGAGGTTGTATTCAGTGATGTCAGCAGACAGGAACGTGGTAATTGAGATAATTGGGCCAGCTGCAGTTTGGGGGGAGAGTCTTTGAGCTGACCCCATACTGATCAGTCCCTGCTATTGCTGCAGGCGTTCTCCTGACATCCTGCATTTTTTTATTCTCGCCTCCCCTCCCTCTCTAAGCCTCGCCGCAACAAACATGCCAATTCTTCCGGCGGGCGGGCGGATTTTCCAGATTTCATTTCTGAGATTCGTGAGAAAGAATTTGCGAATGAAAAGGTGCAGATAGAACTGGAGACGGAGAGGGGGGAGGGGGGGCTGTGGGCGGCAGACACCTGGAAGAGCCTTTGTCTCCTTGGTAACCAATCAGAAGGCAGCGTAACCCGATCTGTAACCATGCCTCCTGTGCAGTTGTCACCTACAATTTGTCAGAAGTGGACTGGGGCAGACTGGGAGGCTGTTGGAACTATAGACTGGTTGTCCAGACTATACATGCATGATGTACAAAATGACTAATAAACTGGTGGACGTACCAACCACTAAGTATCTGATACCAGCCCAGAAAGGAAAAAGAAACAGTCATGCCTTCAAATAACAACTGAGTTATCAACCAAGAATTGAGGTGTTAAAAACTCCAACAACTATCGTAGAGTGGAACTCATTGCCACCAAGCACAGTTGGGGCATCATCACTAGAAAGCTTTAAACAACTCCTGCAATTGAATGTGCAAAGATTGAGTGTAATAAGTCGTTCGGTGTGATATAGCTAGCTGTGTTTTACACCGAAGGGCGGTTATACCGGCTATACAGATACAGATACAGAATCTACCTCCATGAAAGTTCAGGACGTCACAAAGCAATGCCCAAGATTGTTCTTTTAGGAAGAGTTGCCTTCTATTTGTATAACAGGCTATTGAAAGAAGTTCACAAGACATTTCTTGTACAAGTTGTTTTTCTGCCAATTTCTCGTACAGCCTAGTTCTCTCCAAGAGTCTGAACCAGGCCTTTGAACTGCGACATGTGATTTGTGTCTAACTGCCAATTTTACCCAGTGTGCAACCATGCAGCCAAGAAATCTTACAGATGTGTGACCAGATTTTAACTCGCATATCACGTTCAGAAACTAAAAGTGCGATGCCAAAGTCTGGGCATTTTCCTAGGTAGACCCTTGTGTTGGCTTTCAGTGACTTGCTAGTTTAATCATGGAGGTAGAAAAACAACAATTAACAAACCGTAACTTCTATATTTGTAGGTCTTGTCTCACAACGTGTTGATATGAAAGTCCGGAAAAAACTTTCTAGCTTTTCACGACTCATTAACTTCAAAGAATCCTTAAAACTAATGCTGATGTATTAGTGTACTGAAGGCCCTCCTACATGTATGTGCTTTCAATGACTTGCTAGTTTAACAAACCCTGACTTCTATATTTGTAGGTCTTGTCTCACACAACCTAATGGTATGAATTCAGGGAAAAAAACTTCCTAGTTTTTCATGAATCATTGACTTAAAACTAATGGTGATAAACCATTTCACGTACGAAATTCAAGAAAAAAACTTTCTAGCTTTTCATTATTTATTGACTTGAAACTAATGCTGATTAACCAGTCATACGTGAATTACGAAATGGTTTTTATAATCCATTTACATTAACAATTCATGGCAACATGTCTGCGGTATCAAATGTATACTTCATGTAAGGGCAACTGACGTGCCCATTATGACTTTTGCATAATTTACAGGACTCTTAATAATTAATGCTTGACGAGTTGAACATACGTGCACAGCGTAGTCAGACTAGGTAAATGCCATTGATTTGCTTTATTCTAGTTCGTGATTAAATGGATTGCAGTGACCTTTGGTTTTTAGTATCATAATCAAGAGCATTGACTAAGAGTAAATCTTTTGTCTGCCTTGTTAACTAGATGTGATTTAAATCTAAAGAGATATGCTCACTAAATAAAAAATGCTCAGATATAGCTTGTACATACATGTATGAGTATTAAAGGAAGGAATTAAGGAGAGAAAATATCAGTGGAATTGCAAGAAATATAACAAATCAAACGAAAATAAATAGATTAAAACGAAATAAAACTCATCTTCAACAACCTCTAAGCACTTTCTGGGTGAGAGTCAGTATACCGTAGGGTTGACACAAAAAGAAGATCATCTTGCAAAATTATGTACAAGATATCCTATACCACGTCGTGTACTAATGTATTGGAACTTTCAGCAACACTGGAGAGAGAAAGGAAGCCCAGTAGCTATTTATACTGGAGTCTTATTACGATCATGAATAGTGAATCTCCCAGCAAAGCAGCAGGACAATGTGTCGGTGAGAAACGTGACCCCTCTGTAGCCATCCCCTGGCTCTGGAACGTACAAAGGATGCAGCACATCTGGTTCTCTCCACTTGTTGGACTTGATATCCTTTGTTACTCCCCACACCGCCCGTACCATACCCTCAGGCGGGAAATACTTTAAATTTTCATAAGGGGGACTTCCAGAGGAATTGATATGTTTCCCCCCATGGGGACTGTTTTTTTGTTTGTTTCTTTGTCTTGCCTGTCTTTTCTTTTTCGCTCTTGTGACTTTGCTGTCTTTTCGGTGGATGGATGCTTATTGAAAATGCTGGGATTAAATGTACGGAGTGAGGTATACATGATCACCAAACATGGCTTCCTGGTCATGAAATTTGGACCAAACAGATGCTCCAGAATTGGAAGGGCATGTTGGCCAGTCGAGCCAAACCTTACAGACAGGTTTGAGGCCCTCAACGGGTGAGGCAGCATCACACGTCGAGGGTTTTTTGTCTTCAACGTTTATGAGTTAAAGACCTTTCAGCGTGTTACTTGAAATTTAGCTTGCATCTTCTTATCATCATCGCACATCAAGGTAAAGCGGAATACGTGTAATTCCGTCGCTTATCTCGGCACGTAAACCTGACAAAACTCTTACAGGATGATGTGAAACAACCTGTGTACAACAGACGTGTAATTTGCGTGGATCGCTTTGAAGGTCCATTGTAATAAGCAATCTAACAGCCCGGTAATCTGGCGGTGATGCCCCATAATGCAGGGTATCACATACCACGTTGTGAAGCCGTGCCATTCTGACCTTTGTATAATGACACGGCAGTGCGCACTCTCTCTTTAAGTGGTAATCGCCCGGGCTCACAGGAACACAGATTACTGCCCTTGCTTCCCAGCATTTGATGAATTTCCCGCAAACTCGGTGTGAGCACTGTTTATCAGTTATCACGCTTTTTTTTGTTTTTTTGCGCTCGTTGTGCTAGAAAGCTGTGCAAACAATTTACGCTGCCCTCTCCACCAAAAGTTGTGGTCCGTCCCCTTTGTTGCCCCGGGCAAGGTTCTTTAAGAATGTGGAGAATGAGTGCCTTGCTATGCTGCCGGCTTTTATGTACTATTGGGTGCTCATGGAACAAGGGCAGGCAGATGTGTGCCAAGTGTTGCTGCTGCCCTTCTGACAAGATGCACAGGTGGACGTGTCAGTCAGTCAGTCCGACGTCGGAAAGAATTATTCCTCTTTTATTTCTCCCCTCTGAAGGATATGGAGCGGGCGCAGCAGAGAAGTACCCACTCTGACTGAAGATCCTGCCTGCTTCCCAGCGGAGAGGAGCACCGACAAGGTGCAGGTGAGTTTACCTGTGATTTGTCTTCACTTATTCGCATTTCAATCAATAGTTTGTTGTTTAAAGTTAAAACTTTTGGTCCAACACAAAAAATTCTCTCACCTAGAGCTTTCGACCAGTCATTCTGGTCTTCCTCAGTAGACTGACCAAATCAATAGTTTGTAGTTATACATAAACCTGACTTTCTGAGAATTCTCCAGTGTCACTGAAGAAAGGTAGTGGATGCTACCTGAAACGTCTGACCATTTCCAAAGTCATATACAGTTTTTGGTTGAGCTGTAAGACTTCTTATGAGCAGGACTGTATCATTGTAGAACTAGAGTGCTGCAGTACCATAACAAGCTGCCAGGGGGCCCATCAAGGTCTCATCAAGACCTACCCACCTTCCAAATATCAAGACAATCCATTGAAGCATCCATCGAGTTATTGTGTTTACACACACACACACACACACACACACGTTAATGTTACTGAAGACATAACCTTCTTGGCGAGTGCTAGTATTATGATTATTAAGTAACTCCAACACCAACTATACTATAATGAATAGATCACCAGTTTCATGCGCTACCACTGCATTTTCTACTATAAGAAGAAAGTTTATTGCAAATACATGCCCGAGGGCTAATTGCAGACTATATCTACGTCTAGCATTATACTATATTCTACAACATACATGGTACTAGTTTTACTGGGTTTGACTTCTTCTTTTTAGGCAGTGGAAGACGAATTTACCCACTTCTTCTATAATATGTGGGTTCTTTGATTTTAGTAGTAAAAATGTTTTTTTGTGGTAGGGAACGGTGGGGAAGTAAGGGAGTATTTTGGACACGGTGCTAAATAATTGTTTTCTGGTGTCGTCATAAAATGGACAGTTAGAGATGAAATGGATTTCGTCTTCCACTGCATTTGAGGAGCAATATTTACAAATTCTCTCCGACACAGGCAGTTTCATATATCGCCCTTTTTCGATTTCCAGGGGGTGGGCACTGATTCTAATTTTACTAATAGCGGAGCGCTGCTCGAAGTCACAGTGTTCTAGGTATTGTTCTAGACAGTATTCAGTTTTACATTTTCTATAGAATCTCAGTTTACCGGTATTAACAGACAAGCTATGGAAGAAAGTTTGAATGTACATGTCTGAAAGTCTTGTCCTTAATACTTTATACATATGTTGAGGATCACAGGTTGTACTATCAATATGCAGTAGGTAGGAATATCCACAGTGGTCGAGGATCTCCATATACTTGAAGTTGATCTGATATGAATGTCGTGTGCTAGAGTTTTCCATGGATATCCTGATCTTCATATCAGTAGATAGTGTTGTTTTTTTAACAATAATGACAGCCCATTGGTACTTGATATGGAGACCTTGGTTATGACTATCTGTTAAACAGCTCAACAAAAGACCGGAAAAGACAAATCTAAGTGCTCGTTAAATGGATCCATCTCACCTTTGTCACCTTTAAACCAATTAAATGAAAAGAACGAGCGAAGCCGGATGCCAAGGAAAAGGACAGGGTTTTTTTTTATTATAGAAACGTCATTGTTAGGCCACACCAATTTGATTTGTTGGTTCTGGACAGGGCCTTATTTTTTGGCATGTTTTTAGGCTTTTTTGCTAGGCTGTCTGTTTTGCACTTAAAAGAAGTAGTAGTAATAATGAGCATTCAGCATTGTTGTATGTGCCATCAAAGTTTTACCCAAGAGGCCAGCATTCAACAGTGACCTTCTTCATTCTGCCCACATTGAAATCTAACACTCGCAGATGTGTGACCAGCTTTTATATTATAACATGCGGACGTAAAACTTTTGGAAGCTGCACGCACGGCGGACTACGAAATCCTGACCCGCCCGCTTTGTACCTTTGTCAAGCATATAATTAGCAGCTTTTTCGCTTCTTACAATTGTTTACCCACATGAAACAAACAATCAGAGATTTTCTCTCTCTCTCTCTCAATGGAAGGAATCCTTTGAAAGCGGTGTCAAAAGGTCCTCGTGCTGCAGCCTGAATTTGTTTGCTGCCCCTCAGAAAATTGGGTCTCAGGGGGAGGTTATACAGGAATGGGTGTATTGGCCATCTCCCCTGCATGTCCTGGGGACAGCCTGTTATTCAGAATGGCTGTCCATCTATCACTGTTCCTCCCCGCTGGGCCGTGTAGCCTCCTGCCCAGCCTTCTTGGAGCGCCGCTGTTTAAATTTCTTTTGGGGGGGGGGGGAGCGCTGGTACGTGACTACTGAGAAATATTTTGTCAGGATCATTGGTCTGGATTACAAAATTTACCTTACTAATGGAGATCGCAATAAACAAACAAACAAACAAACAAACAAAACAAACAAACCTTCAAGTCTCATCTAACTAGAAATTTTAGAAAGCAAGAGATATATCTCTTCCTTATCAAAGAATATAAAGAGTATCTCAAACAATGATAACATCAGTTGTATCTGAAGAGTCTCCATGAAAATCTGACGACAATTTTTTGGTTGAAACTGACTTCCTCTTACCTGATCTGTAGCTCTGTACCTTTTTATGAAAGGACATTTCACAAGATGGGTTGAAAGAAAGGTTGGATGGAGTTCTCACCAGGATTTTTTCACAGTGTAGGGGTCAGGTATAGAAGGGCAACTTTCTGCGGCACAAGTCACGCACCGAGTCCCACAAACGTGGGTCTGATATTCTCCCCAAAAAAATTTTGTAACTCATATTAACCACTTAAGACACTATTTATTGTTTATTGGGGGACAGATTTTGTTCTCCCTTTGTTATAGCTTCATTCTTAAGTTTATTTTCATTTTTTTAAAGATTAATGAAGCTTCTGCCCCCCAACACCACCCCTACGCTGGTTGAAACACAGTGTAGGGGGCTAAATCACAGCGTAGGGGGTCAAAATCACAGCGTAGGGGGCCCCTACACTCAAACAGCCTGGTGAGAACTATCATTGGAAGTTGATGAACTTGATGGTACTTTTGGTAGTTCTGTTAATGTTATTATGACGGCCTGACGGATGAAGTTGCTCTACGTCTAGTGTTGTGTTCCATTTTTTTTCAAACGGAAATCCTGACTGGCCATGCTATAATGTGATGTTGTATTTTTGTTTTATGGAAATAATGTTGACAGCTGGAGTCTTTACAAGATGTTGTAAGCACCACTGACTGTTTGTACAACGTACCTCACGTGTTTACGAGCTTTTCTAAAGACTTCTAATTCTATCGTGTTAGAAAGTATTTGAAAAGGTGATAACTTTTAGGTCATGTACACAGTTTTACATTGTTGTAAATGGTGAAATGATCACAAAATCTAACTAAACGGGGCCTCACAGGTGGTTCATTTCAGTTTTGTGTTCAATTTCAGTTCAAACCGACCCTTGCAACCGTAACACTCGAGCTTCCCGTGACTCCCATTGTTTTGCGGTATAACGAAGTTTCCAATTTAGCAGGAGAGAGCTGCAACTTTGGCAGACCCCGGCTTTTGGTTTCACTGTTACAGAATTGATAGCAATGGTGTGACCTGGGGTGTAGAACCTGTGTACCCAGGCTGTTCGTGTACAGGACCAGTTTTAGACGGCGACTTTTGTTGATACGTGACCTCGTCCAGGAAAGGGAGGAAAGGGAGTTTTTTTTCTTATGGGTGCCAAAATTTGGGATCTGTCTGCAGCTTTAAATAGGGACATGGGGTGGGCTTCTAGCAGGTTTCTTGTGCCAGCTTCTTCACTTCTTGGCTGTATGCTGCAGTCAGTTATAAGAGGGCCTGCAAGGGGGGGTCCCAGTGAAAATACAGTGAATACATTGAAAAAGACATAAATACATCAGAACATCAACAAGGAACACGCAAATTGATATTTACAAATTAAAAACTAGAGGTAGAGGCTCATGTAACACTGTTTGTGATAGCTCTTTTGAACCTGAGTAGGTTACTCAGTGTTTTAACATGATATGGTAAGTTGTTCCACAGCAATATTGCACGATACAGTCATTCACATCCTTACACAATGCCTCTGAAGGGTCTGGCTGGAGATGTGGGTTTATATCCTTTGTCGCCCTTCGATCACAACGTGTAGCCCGAGTCTCGTGTCTTTGATTCCTTTCACCGGAGTTGTAAGAAGCAGCAGAAAACTGAAAAGGGGCAAGACTGAGAGAGTGTGATGGATGATTTAATTAACTTCCCGGCTCCGCCCCCAAGTTAATATCCCAGAAAGCTGTTAGTAGTAGTTTGACCACAGAGAGGAAAGTTTCCAACGCAAATGTTGATGGTCATAGTGGCAGTGTTTACCCATCAGGGCCAGCCCTGTGCCAGGGGGATGTTTTTGTATTGACACAAGGACTTGAGTCCAAGTGGATCGGGCTTGGGAGTAGGTTAGAAAGAAAACAGGCAGGGCAGAGGCATCGGGAGGATCAGGCAGCTGGGAGCAGGGGGGCACCGGAGGCAGGAAGACTGCCTCAGGCAGACAGGATGTGTGTACGGGCAGGATTTGGTAGTCTCTACCATACTAGTTAACTACGCTGGATATATGTTATGAGAGGATATTTGCCAGGGGAGTTTGGCCGCCTTGGGGTTTGACTGGCCGCTCAGTTTGGAGGGGAAGAACCGACCTTCTGCAGACTGACTCCCCTGGCCGATTTACTCCGATCTCCAAATTTGCTACGATCCGTATTCGCATAGAAAGGCCTGGTGGACGCTAAGGATTTGGAGTGTGTGTGTGTGTGTGTGAAAGTTTCCTAATTTCACTGTTAGAGGATAGGTGCACCTTTTGCTGAATTTGCTACGATCCGTATTCCCGTAGAAAGGCCTGGTGGAGGCTATGGATTTGGAGTGTGTGTGTGTAAAAGTTTCATAATTTCACTGTTAGAGGATAGGAGCACCTTTTGCTGAATTTGCTACGATTCGTAATCCCATAGAAAGGCCTGGTGGAGGCTATGGATTTGTGGTGTGTGTGCGTTAAAGTTTCATGTACTGTCAGAAGAGGAAAAGGGGCAGAAAACCCAGCTTGCTGCCACTGCCTCTTCGAATTTGCTACGATCCGTATTCCCGTAGAAAGGCCTGGTGGAGGCTAGGGTTTGTGGTGTGTGCGCGTTAAAGTTTCATGTGCTGTCAGAAGAGGAAAAGGGGCCGAAAACCCAGCTTGCCGCCTGGAGGCCCCGGCCTGGCTCATTTGGCGATGATTTATCCCCACAGTGATTATGGATATAGGATACTGAGCCAGGCATCCAGGCCAAACCTGAGATTGATTTAGTCGGAGATGCCCTCATGTGGTTGGAATTATCCCAGCACGGTCCAGCTAACTCACTTGGCTGGGCTCGACATGCAAGTTGCCCCTCTACCCTACAGGCAGGCACACAGGGAGCCGGGGATGGTCGGGTATAAGTTGCACCGAACCTACCAATTTACATGGATCTGATTTGGCACTGGTGAGAGTGGAACAAGGGCGGTTGTACTTGCGAAGTGTACGAACGTGTGTGTGTGTGCAGCGGTGGTAGTACTGTACGTCCCCGTCAACAGCAAGACCTGTTGGGTTTCAGATTTGGATCTGTTGTCGGAGAAGGCTGCAGACAAGGTAGGATTACAGCTACAGGTTTTATCTGAAAGGCTTACGGTTTTTCTATGGCGACGCGGCGCAGGCCACATCGCCAGTGTCATTATCTCGGCGGAGCAAACTGTGTCTCTTTTGTGCGCTGGAGGCGTCGTCTGTGTCACCACTTCAGGGTGCGACGACTTTGCTGGGTCCATGTTTTGCTGTAGACGGGCTTTGGCAGGATCAACAGCACTTTGTTGTAGTTCCCTGTAGACGTCGGAGGAATCAAGTGTTGCACAACATAATTTAAGGGGAGTTTTCTGGGGCGCAGACAAGGTTGTATTGTACAGCAGGGACGAAATCTTTTCCAAGAGTGTTTGTCCATCCAGGGAAATTAGACAAAGGTACAAGAGCATTTCACTCGACAACTGAGTACAATAAACAACAGATTGTTGGACAACATAATTTAAGAAGAGTTTTTGGGGAACAGACAAGGTTGTATTGTGCAAGAACAAAATCTTTTCCAACTGTTGGAGTGTTGGTCCATCTAGGGAAATGAGACAATAGCAAAGACCATATCACTCAACAACTGAGTACAATAAACAACAGATTGTTGGACAACATAATTTAAGAAGAGGTTTTGGGGAACAGACAAGGTTGTATTGTGCAAGAACAAAATCTTTTCGAACTGTTGGAGTGTTAGTGCATCTAGGGAATTATGAGACAATGGTACAAGAGCATTTCACTCGACAACTGAGTGTGTTAAATGGACGTGAACAAAAGTCATGTCCTATGAGTCATGAAAAGAACTATGCACAATATGAGGCTGGGGAGTGACATGATTTGGTTTCTGGCCACACCAATTTGATATGTTGGTCCACGGATTTTTTTTCAGAAAAAATTTGAAGCGACTGCGAAAAAAAAATAAAAAACAAGGACATAGGCATCGTATGGTAGCCCCTATGCTTGATAGGAGCCATGAAGTCAACACACCAGCCTGGTTTATAATTCAGTCAATTTCAAACTTTTAATCGAACCACTGCACTGACAGATGAAAAAACTGCAACAACTCTGAAGAGAAGGGACTTCCTTCAGCTGTCCGGGCCAAAATATGAGCATTTTCGAGTTGCTTCAGAGGTTGAAATGCTG